>NW_022687616.1:0-898 GCF_011630105.1 Anneissia japonica | reverse complement strand
CAGTTTTCATTGGTTGATGGGGTCTCTTCAGAGCACCATTTAAATCTCTTGGATCTATGCACAATGTAATTTCTTCAGTGTTCTTTTTTCTTGTTGCAACCATTGATGACACCCATGTTATTGCCTCTTCTACAGGAGAGATGACGCCAATTTGTGTCATTCGTTTAAGTTCTTTAATTACTTTGTCCTCTATGGGCTTTGGAACTTTCCTTGGTGGTCTTACCACTGGCGGTACTGAACAGTCTATAGACATCTTATATTTCATCGGTAACTTGCCTAAATCGTCACCAAAAACATCCGAAAACTCTGGTAATTTTTGAATATGTTACGCCATGCACCATGTTATCATTAACGTTTAGCAACTCAAATTTTAGAGAATCTGTTAATCCAATTATGGGAGTGTAATCACCATCAACAACATAGAATTTCAGTTGGTGTTGTTTTCCCGCTGAGTAATACAATAATTATTTTAAGAAAGGCAAGATTAATGATAATTAATCTTGCCTTTCCCAAAATAATTATTGTATTACTTCTGTATGCTACCAGATTTGGCTTTTCTGATTGGTC
Organism: Anneissia japonica; assembly: GCF_011630105.1. Taxonomy (NCBI): domain Eukaryota; kingdom Metazoa; phylum Echinodermata; class Crinoidea; order Comatulida; family Comatulidae; genus Anneissia; species Anneissia japonica. The sequence continues at coordinate 331 of NW_022687616.1, read as the reverse complement.
TATGTCATCAGCAGCTTAAATATTTTGCAGAGTATTTAGTGGTATTACATTACACTTGGCTCCAGTGTCTATCTTTAATGTGAGAGGGTGATTGTTGACCAGTACAGTTATTTTTATTACATTTTTACTGTCAACTGTATCAATGTTTATGCCTTCTATAACAAAGAATTCTTCATTTTGTGCTTCTTCTTCTCAGTCATTTTCTCAACGCCTGTCGTCGATGAGGCCAAAAAAAACAAAAACAAAACACAGGGAACTGTCTCTAATAAAAGAATTATACAAGTAAAATTATATTATCATTTATGGGTATGCAACAAATTGCACAATTTTA
>NW_022687615.1:0-1029 GCF_011630105.1 Anneissia japonica | reverse complement strand
AAGTTAAATCAATTTACATTTTTTTCGAAATTATTTTTTTACGAGTTTTATATTTGTATTGGTACATGATATTCCATGTATACTAAGAATTAAAATAAGTATACGGAAGGCCATGTTTAATCTAAATCCAATGTATTTTATACCATTTTATTATCTCTGTATGTAGGCCTAGGCCCCTATTATATTGAGTACGGACGTTAGTGAATAGGATCTAGGAGTATTTTTTGGATATTTTAAGTTATTTTACAAAGATTGATATTATTTGAAGCATATAACTGACAAACTATTTCAGATTTAATGTTATTATTCCTCGTGTAATATTATTCTCTGATTCTTGTTATTTGCCTTGTTTTTTTATTTATCAGGACATATTTCAAAATAAATCTGTTGATTTAATGACGTAATTATTATGTTGTTAAACCCACTATGGTATTTAGGCCCTAATCTAATTAGTTATTGAATTGAATAATACATACTGTATGTTGAATGTTTTGGTTAAACATTTTCAGGTTTTTGAACTTAAAATATTCATTAAAACAATAATAATACGATATTTACATAATTTAGTAGCCTAAACGGTAGGTTATTAAATATTGCGTGACATTACCGGAATTATAGAGGGCGCTATACTGATATATTTACAACTCAGAGAATCTGTGAACCGTTCCAAAAAAAATAGAATTCATTTCAGATGGGCGGGCGGAGAAGGGGGAAAGGCGGAAATTCGTTCAGAGGTATACTAGGTCTGGAATCCTATGATTTTTTTTAAATTTCAACAAAATAAAATTAAAAATTTCATTCAAAACAGGCGATGTTGCCTTACAACATCGTACCTCAGCCCCAAAACACCCGGTAGGCCTAACAAGAACCAGAAATCATGGTGGAGCTGGTCTGGACCCTTCATCTGTTAAAACTTGTCCCTGAATCCCTCTATTGTTTGTGGATACAATATTTATTATTAGATTATTATAAGTAAATTTAGGTCATAAACTATGAATTTTATAGAATTAATGAAATATTTTAATTTAT
>NW_022687614.1:0-572 GCF_011630105.1 Anneissia japonica | reverse complement strand
TCTCAGCATTTAAAAATAGGCCTACAGCGTTTATTTACGTTCATTTTGATACATTTGCGTGCGTCAATCACACGACACACGCATGACGTTGCCCTCAATCTTAAGTTTGGAGTGCTTGTTTGTGTTTCAATACTCAAAGCGGTCATAGGGAAGACTGTTTTATAGAAGAGGAATGATTTTAGTAAGACAGTCTAGCCTACCTAGGCCTAAAGCCGGTTCCACTAGGCGAATTTATTCACGCGAATCGAAGGTGTCGGTTCAGTTTTGAGTATTGATTGGTTGCGAACATTTTCCGCTTCGCAAAAAGTAGAAACAGATAGGCCTAGAGCTACCAATTTCAGTGAAGTGAAAACTCCGATTCGCTTTGAATAAATTCGCCAAGTGGAAAACAGGTTAAAGAAGCCCGTCCCGTGTTACTACTAGGCTAGGCCTATAATACTACTACCACAGTAGTGTAGATGTTAGGCTAGGCCTAGAGTCTAGGCCCTAGTAGTAGTAGGTAGTAGACCTAGGCCTAGTAGTACTCTAGTAGGCTAGATGGTGTTGTGGGAGGAACATCATTACACAGCTTC
>NW_022687613.1:0-1218 GCF_011630105.1 Anneissia japonica | reverse complement strand
TAGGCCCTAATAATAATAATGTGTGTGTATGTAGCCTACTGTACTATCTCGAAGGAAGCGTACGCTATCTTGAAAGCCCATGGGCCTTTTTTCGAGATGGTCTTCTTTTCGAGGCTAATTTTGCAAACTAAAGAGAGGGGGCTTCAATTCAATGTGGGCTTAATCTCGATATTAGGGCTTCAAATCGAGGTTTGACGGTAGTGCTCAAAGGATGAACAATGGTTCTGTATAAAGGTCGTACCGCGCATAGCTTATCAACTGTATCAACATAGCCTATCAATCTCAGTATCAAATATAATACAGATGTTAATCTTAGTGGGTGGGGATATTTCTGTTGAATGAACATTTTTTAATCCATCTTCAAAGAAAAAAACCTTTAACTAATTAATGTTTGAAAATACAAAAATCCGAACGTTTTTACGTATGTATGTCACGGTCTGATTTAACGGTGAATAAATTTGAACTTGAAAGGATAAACAATAGCGTTTATATGTAATAACAATTTAGTAAGAATCAATGCCTAGTAAAGTTTATAGGCCTAAACATGTTTTATATGGAAACCGTGTTACTCATCCACGATGGCCCTCCCCATACCTGGATGATGCGATGTTACTGGTCGAACCATGGTCGAACGAATCTGGGAGTCTTTCCGACTGCGATGAGGACAGGAGAAATGCGTTATAGCGAGTTTATGGAAATAAATTTGGACTTGAAAGGATAAACAATAGCGTTTATATGTAATAACAATTTAGTAAGAATCAATGCCTAGTAAAGTTTATAGGCCTAAACATGTTTTATATGGAAACCGTGCTACTCATCCACGATGGCCCTCCCCATACCTGGATGATGCGATGTTACTGGTCGAACGAATCGGGGAGTCTTTCCGACTGCGATGAGGACAGGAGAAATGCGCTGTAGCGAGTTTATGGAAACAAAGCTTAACATACATGTTTTATCCTTGTTCATGTTTCTGAGCTTTTTTTGATCTCTTTACTTTTTCAACTCAACGTCAAGTCGTTGTAAATAAATTTGTCGTCTCAGTTTATTGTGGCTATGTGATCTATTTGGATTTGCATTGGTGATACTGGTGGATATGATGTGTAACATTTTTTTAATCTGTGAAATCCTTGCTGATTGGTACTCTTCATTCTTCTTGTAATTCATTTACTCGCATCTGGTAATTGGTAGTAGTTCTTGTAGTTTGGTCCTTGTTATGTC
>NW_022687612.1:0-649 GCF_011630105.1 Anneissia japonica | reverse complement strand
CAGTTTAATTATCATTAAATTAATAAGGTTGTAATGCCTCATTTCCTTTAAAGCAATTCTCAGGCCCTTTTTAAGTTACTGTATTTTTATATTGATTAAACCTACTGTATATTATTGCTTTTGTTTTGTGTCTGGAAATAAATAAAATAAAATGATAAAATAAACTCTTGTGTGAATTGTGTATTGCCCACTTAATGGGACAATGCAGAAACTTAATTTGATTTTTATGTACAGTACAAATACCAATTAATGTTTTTAAATTTGAATATTAGACCTCAGATGGGTGTTTTAAAGAAGAATGATAAGCTTGCTAGGGAACTGAAGAATCTGGATTCAAGACAATGGTAAGAATAGATTACATTAAATTATGTTCAGGATTGTTGTTGAATAACATTGGTTTTAAGTTATATGTTTAGATTTTGACTATTTATTGTGTGTATTGTAATTGATTGTTCCTTATTGTTCACTTTGTTTCATGTTAATCCATTCTGTAAGTGGTAGGCTCCCCCCTGTTGGATGAGAACTAAAATAAAATAAAATAAAAAATTGTCTGTGCTCTACTGAGAACAAATATGTTTTCTGCAAATTTCATATATCAAATTTATGTTTTATTTTCGGAGAATGTTTGTGAGGTGAAACACACCTACCA
>NW_022687611.1:0-870 GCF_011630105.1 Anneissia japonica | reverse complement strand
GGACTAAATGTATCATTTTTAAGAAATTAAAGGTGATGTTGGTGTTGTACAGACAAACTGAGTGGAAAGGGAAAAATTACACCTTAAAATCTACCACTAAATTTGATTACTATAAAAAAAAAAACTCTTCTTCCTCCTCTTCCCCTTGCCCACTACTTTCTCCATTACTAATAAGCATCAGAACATTATCACACCAAAACTAGACACTGATAATTGTTTTGGACATCATTACGTTAAAGTACTGTAAAGAACCTGAATTGTAGGCTTTTTGATGTTAGTGTTGCACAAATAAGCTAAGTGAAAAGGGAAATATTACACCATATAATTCACCATTAAAGATGAATGATTATTATACTTACAGGTAAATCTCCTCTCCCTCCTGCCCTTCCCCTTGCTCACTACTTTCTCCATTACTAATAAGCTCGAAAACATTATTAAACCAACACTAACAGTTTTTGGACATCAGAGGTACTCCAAAGAACCTGAATAGTTTAGGCTAACATTAAGCAGTTATTAATCCACCTTTTGTGCTCGGTTGCTCCTGGGGTAGTGACTTCATTTGTATTAATTCAAAACACACTGGATTGGTGATCGTGGTCTGATGCTGTCTGATAAGTCATTTATTTGAGAATATTATTTATTACAAAAGTTTGTGTGTACTATATAATCAGTGACTTTCATGTAATACTTTGTTGCTGTACATTTAAAAAAGTTGATGTGATTTTAAGCTTAAATCCAAACCTTCCCTGACAAAGGCTCAAGGTTAGTCATTTGACAGTATGATGTTATTTTAGTTCTGTACAATTCTTCTATAATAATGAAACATGAAAATTTCAACAAATATAATTCCATTCTTATAGTTAAGAGTGG
>NW_022687610.1:0-700 GCF_011630105.1 Anneissia japonica | reverse complement strand
AATTTGAAAATATTATTTTGGCAATACATATGGAAGAAAAGAACTATTAAGAATTGTATTAATCATGATATACACGATAGCATAAAATCATTAATCGGTAAGTAAACGAGTATTTGACGACAAAATTTGGATATAAATTTTGTGCTTAGTTCTAAGCTGATAGTAATAAGTCTAAATGTCAATGTCTTTATATTCTGAACATTATTTAGCGGTTACTCAAAGTTAGGAATAACAATAGTATTAATCATAGAATAACTGACAGCCTCACTAATCAATATGGAAATGTGTATTCAACAACAAATTTTGATACTGGGATTTATTAACCCATTTTAGAAAATATAAATGACATTATTGTGTCTTTATTCTCAACAACATTTAGCAGTACTGTACTTGTTAAATGTCATCTTTTAAGAACAACAATTGCATTAACGATGATATATTTGACAGTCTCACTAATATAATATATATGCAAAATTAGGATACAAATTTAAGCTATTTTGTGAAGTCTATAAGATACATATGCCTCTTTACTCAAATTTTAACAACAAAATGTAAAACTCTTGTTCATTATATCATTGCAAGTAATGTTTTCGATAAACATTGTAGATTATTTTTAACTACTGCATCGAAAGAATGAAACAAAATATATTACTTTTTTATTACATGTCTAATATGCTAATTAATGTTATTAACTTATATA
>NW_022687609.1:0-506 GCF_011630105.1 Anneissia japonica | reverse complement strand
TGTACTCGACACCCGTCCGCGTACTCCAAGTCCGTCCGTGCACTCCACGTCCGTCTACTCGACGTACGCGTACCCGAGATGGGTCCGCGGGTCGCGGACGCGGGTGTGTACTCGACATCCGTCCGCGTACTCCACGTCCGTCTACTCGACGTCCATCTTCTCGACTTCCGCGTACTCGAGGTCGATCGGCGGGTCGCGGACGCGCGTGTGTACTCGACAACCGTCCGTGTACTCGACGTCCGTGTACTCGAAGTCCGTCCGTGTACTCCGCGTCCGTCTACTCGACGTCTGCGTACTCGAGGTCGGTTGGCGAGTCGCGAACAAAAATTATTTGCAGTTTTAGAAAATTTTTCAAAATAGAGATTCGTCTTGTCTGCCTTAACGGCGTACGCGAACACGATAGTCGAGTCGAGGACACGACGTTGTACTTGGCATTCGTCAGTCTATTCGACGTCCGCGTACTCGAGGTCGGTCGGAGGGTCGCGGACGCGAGTGTGTACTCGACA
>NW_022687608.1:0-977 GCF_011630105.1 Anneissia japonica | reverse complement strand
TGGAGCACCAACAATACGCTTATGAATTGCTTAATGAATCGTTTGAACCATCTTTAAATCCTTCTCTGGAACATGAAGAAAGTTACACCATACTCATACAGGCTCTACAATTACAAGAATCCGAATAGACAAACATAAGCTTGAGAAACATTAAAAAAAAAAAAAACACTAAACCATCCAAGTGTAAAAGTTTATCAAATATATACACAAGAAGAAAAGCCGAACACAAAAATCGAAAGACACTATACATTCAACAACATTTAGATCACTTGAAACATCGGTTAGGCCTATAAGAGATAAATGAAAAACAAATTGATAATTGACAGCGATCAAAATCTGACATGGAGGAAACTTCAAAAATACATATAACTTTAATTATGTAATGACATTATAAAAAGAAAAGTTCCATTTTTAAACAACAATCCAATATGTCGTTTGCTCAAGATTCCTACTACACAACATCGGACTTCTATAGATGGAAATCGAACTCGCAATCTCGCTATCTCGCCGTAATGGTATCATGCAAGCCTCTGTGGTCTAAACGGTATGACACTCGCCGAGATAATGAGATTGTTGTTTCGATTCTCACCAGAGAACCTTTTGTCATACAACAATACTTCATCAACGTAACTAATATATATATATATATATATATATATATAGTTGTATCCGATGTAGTAGGTTCCACGTATGTCTCATACGAATATATAAATAAAAGTAAATACGAAAATGAAGCGATAGCATACGTTGACATAATAGAGACATAAAATTTATTGCAAACGAATATTTCGGACACGCCTGTGTCCTTCTTCAGCGTTAACACGTATGAATGAGAATTACAGAACAAATCAAACTAAAAGTATCAAGTGAATAACCAAGATAAGTCGTAAGATAAAAGGCCAGCAATTAGTTAATGAGAAGTGATAAACTAATAAACAGTCGGAAGCATTAAAAAGGACTGGCGGTAAAATTGCTTG
>NW_022687607.1:0-1231 GCF_011630105.1 Anneissia japonica | reverse complement strand
CCCAAATCCACCCCTGCTCTTTTATTTTAAGGGTGGTGGGGGGACTGGAAGTTGAGGATTATCCTCACTCCCCCTCCCCCATGGATCCGCCCAGAAAATAATAATTATGTGAAGCCCAGTCAACAGAATATTGTAAAGTAAAATACTGATTTGTCTTTACTGTAATATACTGTAAAAGTCAAATTACTTTTTTATTTAAGAACATGAGCCAATAATAATGTTGTTTATAATGTTAGTAGTAGGTAACCTACTGCAAAAAAATATGGTAAAAAATGGATTATACAATACATGCTAAAACGTTGTGATGGATGTTGTCTGTAGACATTTCTTATTCGTCACATATTGACTTGTTTCAGTATAACATGGTCACTTTAAAATATATTTTAATTCATTATATTTAGTGAACATACACACATTTGTATCGGCTGCACTCACTGAAGTGGTACATTTCACTTACCTACGACATACTAAATACTCTGCTGATCCTTCCAATGTACTGTGTGAACGTAATTTGAATAATGAATTCTCACATGTCTTACTTTTTTTTTTTTTCACTCTATGGTTTGTGCCATTGTCCTTGGAAAAATAAAAACAATAGTCTCCTTCTTTTTATCATCTTGCATTCTGTCAAGTTTAAAGCAAATTAGACTTCTAATTTCAGATTATCACGGTAACAAAGAAATTTTTATTTTGTTTTATTTTATTCAGTTCGAAACCAATAGCGATAAAAACCTCCACTAACAGGTTGAATCAAACGTAATAAAATATATGTAAACAATAATGTTAAAAGTTAAAAAAACACTTATATAGATTTAACAATTTTACTTTTAAAAACATTTAAACTATCATAAAAGAGATCAAAGCACAAGCAAGCAGAATCTTTCATTCGTTGGGTAACCGCTGAAAAATGCCCTGTTTTGTGCAATCAACACAACCGTATTGAACGTGGAGCAAACACTTGCTGCGAGTAAAGACCAACTCAGACAGCGTCGGCTGACGCAGCCCGACGCGATTTGTTGTCGCGTCGGGTCTGTGTGAGTTTAACACAGACGCGATGGTGTGCGTCGGGGGCAGTCGCGTAGTAGAATATTAAACAAGTTTAATATTTCTCACAATGGCTTAAGACTGTCCCTGACAATAAATCGGGTCGGGCTGCGTCGGCCGACGCTGTGTGAGTTAGCCTTAAGAGTCTTAACATTTAGATTAAACAAAGAAACAAGAGGACAATTAT
>NW_022687606.1:0-718 GCF_011630105.1 Anneissia japonica | reverse complement strand
AACAATGACCTTTCAGAGGTCAAATTGCTGTCAAGAATATGAATTGGCTGCTTCGCAGCAATAAAAATTTATTATTAAAAGGAATTCAAATTTCTTTTTTATTCATGAAGTTTAGGAACTATGCTGAATTCAAACAAATGTTAAATCACATTAAAAGTAATGTGAATTTTATGTTTTTATTTTACTTATGATAAATGAAAGAAGTTGAATATATACTGTATACAATGATTGACATTATTTTTAACAAATTGTTAAAATAATCTATAGAGCTTTAGCACAAGTCATAGTATAATTTATTAACAACATTTAAATGTATCAATGGCAATATAAAAAAAAATCAGAGCCAATATGTATTTTTCTCTCTTGATTTCATTATTATTTGATTATTAATAACGTTAAAAATGAGGACGTTGACAATAACAATTATAGTAAATTTTTTTGATTATAATTATTTCAAAATCAGGAAAAGATGACCAAGATTGCCATTAAAACTACTGTACAGTTAAGCAGTTGTAATATCGGTAACCATCATACCAGATGCCCGCATAAATAACTAGCTATTTACCATAAGTGACCTACTTGTTGTTAATTGCACTGTTAAAGTATTCTAAATATTAAGATCAGAGGAGCTTCAATATGTTTCTGTTTTGTTTATGCTGGTGTACTGTAGTCAAGATATTAATTATCAATTCCTGATAAAATGTTCCTAATTAATAGT
>NW_022687605.1:0-1463 GCF_011630105.1 Anneissia japonica | reverse complement strand
TGGGTGTATGAGACAATCCCAATTTGTTTTTCCTTAAAATTAAAACGTGTTCTTTCATGCACACAATACCAAAAGCTTAAATATGAATTTTAAAAGAAGTTTTGCTATATACTATACAGCTATTTTAAACCTCAATCAAAATATATTGGAGACCATTGACAAAATTATGTGAAAGGCTCTCCACGGTTCAGCGCACACACATTGGCTTTGACAAGTTTAGCTGGCTAAGTAATTCTCCTCGATCATCCATCTGCAAACTATTCTACCTAGTTTGACGCCCTTTATAGGTAAATGGTTGGTAGGATTTTCTATCAATGGTCGAAATGTGCCAATGCCCCTCTAACATAAATGTGAGGTCTCACCACGAAATGAGATGCATTGTTGGTGAAATCATATTGAGATATTCACCAAAATAGGTCAAAAGCAACATTTTTACAAAATTTTGATTTTAATGTTTTTGAATAACTTCATACTTATATTTTATAATTGTGTACTTTTTAAATGAATTTTCTTACTAAAACAGTGTTCTTTTCGCATATTCTGTAATTCCAGTCCTATTAGAAAGTATAATACATACTCCAAGTATTGAAATACACGCCATCGTGTTGGGATTCAATATTTCGAAATTAATTATGTCATCACCAGTCCTATTATTTGTACAGGTTAGTTTATCTTTGAGGCCGATTTTCTCAAAACCTGGTTCTCATACACCTAAACTTTAAATGCTCACATCTCTGGATCTATTTATTCTAGGGAAGCCATTCAAAGAGCAAATTAAAGCTTATAATGTGATCTTCCAAAATGTAATATAAACTAATTTTTTGATTTTCTAACAATGAGACTCATTTTGTAGTGAGACCTCACAAATGTGCCCAGATGACTCCTATAATATAAACTTTCTGACTTACTTTCAAGTCATCTTTGCTCACTAAATATGCACATAAAAGAGATCCAACTAGAAGTCCAATGATGATGATAATATTCTGGCTAATGTTTAAAACACACAGCGACGATAATGACTTCCATTCACTGCGCTAAAATGTGGAAATACAAATAGAAAAATAAAAAGCAATTAAATTTAACAAATGAACGACCAAATTTAATCACCCATTAGGAATGTAAATACCAAAAAAAAGAATTTACTTAGTGCTATTAAAAATCTACTGCAAGAACAAAGATAGGTGGCGCTTTAACAAAATAAATACAGTATTACTAGAAAATTGCAAATTGCAAGTGAAGTTCTGCGAAGTACAACTGCATATAAATTCATGTTGGTGGCGCCGAGTTGTCGGTAGCGGAGGGAAATGATCTGTGCTAATTTCCCCTTTATTTTCTCCTTTTTGATGTTGCATCTTGTGTTCATTGCTTGTGAAGTGTTTCCTGAGTCTAGTATTAAGCTATTTTCGTGGAATTTGTTGTGTGACGTGTCGATTTTGATGTATTTTTGATGTTTTCCGTTTCAC
>NW_022687604.1:0-1648 GCF_011630105.1 Anneissia japonica | reverse complement strand
GCCACGAAAATCAAACTCCGGTCGTTATCGTTTTAACTAGATGACTAGATCAGGGGCGGATTCAGGCGTAGGGTAGGGTGTGGTGGGGGGGGGGGTCCCGTTCTGCCACTAAATTTTTAAAATGTCAATGCAAATCAATGTAACAGTGTGCTTCACTTACCTATTCTGAAACTGTTGTTCCCCCTCCCCTTCCCGGTTGAAAAATTCTGGATCCGACCCTGTAGATAGGCCTACTAGTTTGATTCAGTTTAACATTTTACTTGAACTATTGCTATTCCGTGGCCCGAAACAATTGACTCAGAAATACCGGATGGTGTCTGGTGGGGAATAATTATTTTTTAATTTCATTTTTTTTTTATAAATTTATTATCTCATTATTTAAAAGGGTTACATGTAAAAGCATTGCTTGCAATAATTCATTACATCTCTTTTTCATATTTTTTCATTTGTTATAGGACGTTAATTTACTCTATTGTAATCTAAGCTTGAAGTTTAAAATGGTGTTCAGATTTGATGCCTTATTAGTATCACGTTTTTGTTTTATTGTACATCATCTTGGAGTTAGGGAACTACTGTATGTATTTAAAAAAATAAATACTAAATACTGTATAGATATTATAGGCAAGCCTACTCAGCATGGCCTAAGTAGATGGCGCTATTTATGTTTACAAATGATTTTAAGAAAGTACGTTTTCACAACATACACAAGTTCACGTGCGTCTGGTGGGTTTGTTGGCTTTTTCGTTGATCATGTTTTCAAGACAGAAAACAATGGTGATGAAAATGTGTTTCAACAAAATTGATGTGAACACCAAATTGTATGTGTCAGTTGGCTGTTCCAGGGCATTTGTCAGGTTTGTTTTCTTTAAAATTTTCCTAGGCCTTCTTGTCTCTAAAAGCTACCTAACTAAGCCACCCGCCACCGCTACTCTAGTCTAGGTACAAGAGACTACAGTTAACTACTAACTGTACAACTTAGGCCGGCCTAGGCCCATCTAATACCATTTAGCTAGCCTAGGCCTTGTTAAGCCTTAATGAGCATATTTAGGATTGGCCCCGAGCTAGGCCTTGGTTGCTAGTTGACACTACTTTACTTAAATAAAAAAAAAACAAAAAAAAAAACGAGTTACATTTTCTTCCCAATAATTTACTTAACACTGTAACAGAGATCCTAAGTATTCTTGCCTCGCTCTCCATCAAGCAAGCAACAATCTCCTTGAAAATATATCAATCTCTATGCTGCAAAATAAAGTTAAATATGTTAAGAAATCTCATTATTAAACCAGATCTCCCAAAAGGGATTTTCTTACAACTTGGGATGGTAATAATAATAATTGTCGACTTATATAGTGCATTTTGTAGGGACCTCTGTACGCTTACATTATTACCCCTGGATCACGGTAGCCGATCATTTCGGTCGCACTTCGTTTCGGTCGCGCTTTGTTTCGGTCGCGCTTTGTTTCGGTCGCGGTTTATTTCGAACAAATATATGGAGCGCCGAAGGAGTTGCGAAAACGAAAAATTTAATATGCCTAGGCCCTATATATTAATTCTGAAAAACAACAATGCTGTGGGAAACAAAGTCTGGATCTCAGTAGAGGTACAACAATGATAAGCAACAGCTAAAAAGTATACAGCCAGAAATAGA
>NW_022687603.1:510353-510745 GCF_011630105.1 Anneissia japonica | reverse complement strand
TTAAAACACTGAAGCCCTGTCAAGATTATCAAATTTTCTTTGACAAAAAATGGCTGTACGCCAAATATACTAGAAATACAAGATAGAGTTCTCCACACAAAAAAAGTGTTCCACCGAAATGCATGGTGGGAATACGAAAAATGGGACGCCCCCTACAGCTGGATCTAAAAAAACTTGTGCCAAACTTTCGTTACCAAGTCGTCGCGTATTTTATTATCAATTCTCAACAAAGATACTAGATATAAAAACAAACTGGAATAGATACCCAGGCAGTGACATCGGTGAATACATAACCTCCTTGGTGGCGGTAGAAATCGTTGCTATTATCCAAATAATACACAAAACAATTAAAGCATAATCATGAATCAGTAAAGAATAAAACAACAATACAG
>NW_022687603.1:493412-510030 GCF_011630105.1 Anneissia japonica | reverse complement strand
TTACAATGCGAGAACTCTATCTTGTATTTCTAGTATCTTTGCTGTACGCCCATATATAGTCATGATGTGTCTATATATGGTCATGATGTGATGTCATCATGACCATATTTTTAGGCATGTCACATGTTTGATTGTTTTAAAAGGGCTTAAAACACTAAAAAATGGATCTAATATATCATCATTTAGTAAATCACAGGTAAAACCATTTCTATAGTACAGTATTTATATGCACCTTATATAATTTTTTAATAAATAACAATAAATAAATAATTATCATTAATAATGAATAGTGATGATGGCAACTGTGGGGACAACAACAATGACGATGATAAAACTTTTTACCTTGTGACTTAGTCATCAAAGTTTCATTAAAATCAGTTGATTAGTTTTTGAAATATCTTTCTGGGAAATTTTCTTTTGAACGGTCCTCATATCCACACCTTACTTTGGATCATCACTACACTTTCATCAATCACCTGATCCTTTGGCTCGTACATAACACTCTCCGTAACTTTCATTTAAATATGTGTAGCGGTTTTTTAGATATTGTGAACACAACACACACACGAAAACACCATAACGTGACATACACACACACACACACATTTACATGACAGAAAACATATATCTCCTGGCGGAAATAATAATATTAATATTAATATTATGCAAATTCCCTACAGCTCCCTCACATATATGCTGCTCCTTTTACTAGGACATTACAGAATTCCTGAAGTAGTTGATATCCCTCCCCTTATACTACTCAAAAATTCTAGAGGTTGTTGATAACCTCTTACCATATCTGCTACAATACTCTTGGACATTCCAGAGGTTGTCATAGCCTCTTGTACATTCTAGAGGTTCTTCATGACATATCTCCACAAATACGCTACGCAAATTCCGTAAGTTGTTGGCATATCAATAGGACATTCTGGAAGTTGTTGACACCCCTCCCCATATCTGCTACTTATCATGTATCAATAGGACTTTCTGGAAATTATTGACACTCCTCCCCATATCTGCTCTTATCACGTATCAATAGGACATTCTGGAAATTGTTGACACCCCCTCCACATTTCTGCTATTCAACACAGGGGTCCCAAGTCCCCCGGAACTCCTGGGAGTCTCCTGGAAAACGGTATGGTCTCCCGCACTCCCGCAAACAGCAAAAATCTCCCAGAAATTCACTTAAATCTTCAGCAAATTCAGTAAAAAACAAATCTTTTTGTTTTATTTAGGTCTAAACTTTGGCTAACGATTATTCTTTGCAGTCTGACAGTGCCATTTCCGGGCAGTCCCTATCATGATGGGCGAGGTCCTTCGTTTGGTACCTACACTTTTTCCTCATAGAATATATAGCACCCCTAATGTCATCAAACGAATCTCCCGGAAATGGGTTCTTCTAACTTGGGACCCATCAACACGTCAATAGGACATTCTGGCAGTTGTTGACACCCCCTCTCTATCTGCTACTCATGCTATGGGTAAGTGGCACTTGAGGCTGATAACAAACCTGATAACAGCTACAGTATGTTCACTTTACCAGTGGCAGCCTATGGTTATATTCGTTAGGTATGCGGAAGTACACTATCATTACATTAGCATTGTTGATGCATTGAGTATTTCTAAAAAGTCCTTTGATAAATTCTATCAATTGATGATATGTTTAAAAATAGTTACAATAGCAATCATGAACTATATTGTGACTACTTAAAACCAACGATAAAAAGGAAGGTTATATTAAAAAAAATGTTCATACTTATCACTGACTTGCGGGAAGTTAGTGATAAGCATGACAAAAGTAGTTTTTAATCATCATGTTTATCACTGACTTGAGGGAAGTTAAACCTGAAATTGGTGATGGACTTTAAAAGTTTAAACTTTCATGATGCAAGAGGGTACTTCAGCTTTTCCTGCCAATCAAAATCATTATATGGGCCTGATCATGGCACATCATAACCTTATATGGTTAAATTACAGATATCTGTTAAATAGAACTGCTGTTCTATTGTTTTTGGGCGGTTCCAGGATTTGAAGCATTTTTATTCTTAGATGGGTGGAAAATAGCATACTGACTTCTGAGGGATCTGTTACTTTTAATTCTTTAATATTCAAGGTTTTCCTCTCTTGAAAGTTATAGTAAATTGGCCTTATGTTTGTATACATACAGAAAAAAAAACATATCAAAAAAGACATCGAAAGTATATTATTTCATTTCAAAGATCCCCAGAAGTAAGATTTTGCCTTGATCTGAAGAACGCACTTTCGTACAAAAATAACTTGAATGTTTACGACGCCAAACCATGGTAGAACAAAAAATAGTGTTTTTAATATTACTTAACTGAAGGTAAGTAGGATAAGCCTTAACCTATCCGATCAACAAAACTGGCATAGGTATTGTAGGTTAGCATGCCTTGTTTCTAGCAGGACCAAATATTTTTGTTTACTTTTCATCAGAGTGGGGTTCATCCAAACCTACTGAACCTCCTTGGATCAGCGAATGTACTTACATTGACGGCCAGCACTGGACCCACTTTGTACATGGAGAACCGATCGGTGCTGCACAAGTCTTGTAGATCACCATTCTTGTTGAGTTCCATCTGCATGAACTTCGCAAACTGGTGCATCCTGCCTGCACTACCTCCCATGCACACAAACTAGTAAAACAAAAGAAACTTTAAATTTTCAAAAAAATATTGAAGACTCACAGATCAACCTGCAGAATAAACAATGTGGAAATCACTGTACATTGACTTTGAAAATAGAATCAGAGTAAAAACTTGAACATAAACATGGGTCCCAAATTAAAAGAATTCATTTCCGGGAGATCTGCAATTGTTGATCCAAGAATCCAAAATAGAGGCACAGGCAGAGAGGGACTTTCACAGATGTAGGGTACACCTCAATCTCACCGTGGTTGGGGCTGGGATATGAAAAATTTATGATAATGGCACCTCTAGAGGGCCAGAAACGACACTCTCAGACCAATGCAGTTGTTGAATTGACTTGCTCAGACTTAAATTTTAGAATATAATTTTACTTTTTTCCCACTTTTTTTTTGTAATTTTGAAAGATTTAGGGGCCCGGGCTGGCTCTCCCTCGTCTCTTTGAATCCTACACAGATCTGCAGTGGCTATCAACTTTCTTAAAATGTTTAGTGATACCCAGGCACTGATTCTTGATTGCTTGCGGGAGGTCGTCCCAGTTTGCGGGAGGCTCCCGCTTGTTCCAGGACACTTGGGACCCCTGCCAAATAACATAGGTAACAAAGTAATAATAATGATAATAACAGTAATAATAATTTCTCTTAATCGGACTTAAATAAAATGTCGTTTGTGTTATTTTCCCCTTAACGTCATGTAATTTTCCCCTTAACGTCATGTAATTTTCCCCTTAACGTCATGTAATTTTCCTCTTAACGTTGTTTTTTTAATTGTTCTCTAATTTCTCCATTGTCTAAGTTTCCTTTAAAGGTAGGTTTTATTAACATAATAACAACAATAATAATAACAATAATAATAATAATAATAATAATAATAATAATAATATTATTATTATAGTAGGCCTATTGCAATCTTGAAACTCACAGATCGACCTGTAGAATAGACAATGTGGAAACAAAATCACTGTACATTTTGTTTAACAATGGAATTGGTTACCTTGAACATCATTAACATAGATAACATAGAATCACTTTTCCCATACAGTACAGGAAATTTAAAGATTTTGTTGAACATATGTCTACCAGAACATAAGGCCACTTTGTCATATTGGGAAATTCCCAAAACATTTATGTAATTATTTCTTATCCTTTCAGTTCTATTATAAAGGTGGGTCAGTTAACTGCGGGCCAAAACATCTTTATGCATATTTGGCGCCAGGATTTGCTCGACAGGGGGGTCAGATGTCCCTGGCGGGGGACCAATATCCCCAATGAAAAAAGTAGGCGTGGTCAGGCATCACTCAAACGTGTACAGGGAGAAGCCCCCGAAAAATAATTTTGGGGTTTTAAAGGCTTACTTAATCGATTTTGGATTTTATAATACATATAAAATACATGTATTTTTTATTCTCCCCTACGAGTTGTGGTTTTTCCCCGACGGAGGCCCCTGCTGGCAGCACACCAGTCTTTTTGTAAAAATAAATAGGGGATCTTGACCTCCTCTCTCTCCCACCTTTCGCTGCCCCAATGCTCAGTCTGTCAATACAATTCTGATGATTGGCATTACTGAATCAATTAATTATCAATAACATTTTACAGGAAACTGAATGTTTTCTAAAAGACTTTTTTTCTGCAAAATGTTTTACAGAAAGTTCTTTGTGCCGTCGATTATTTTTTAATTCATGCGACCTATCGTTGAGTCTTATATTTATCTCAGCACCTGTCTCTTATACACATCTAATCTGGCTCATAATCAAGATTCAAGATTTAAGATTTGTTTTGTTCGTCATATGTTCACCGGTTCATAACACATGAAATTCATGTTCGAAGAAAGATGATGATAAAATATAAAACATAAAAACATTACTGGAATGCCTGGCAATTGCTCTAGCTTGGCCCATTACTGAAATTAAATGTCAATAAATTTTACAGGAAATTGAATGTTAATCAAACTCATTTGTTTCCCAAGCATATTTATTTCCTTATTTTGAATACTTTTATTTTTCTGCATTATTGCTTGAGATAAACAATAGGCCTAAATATTTTGAATAAAAATATACAGTATATTTAGATGTCTTTTTTTTCAGTGGCGTATGAAGGGGTGTGTGAGCATACTGGGAATTTCCCAAGCATACTTATTTCCTTATTTTCAATACTTTATATTTTTCTGCATTATTGCTTGAGATAAACAATAGGCCTAAATATTTTCCATAAAAATGTACAGTATATTTAGATGCTTTTTTCAGTGGCATATGAAGGGGGCGTGTGGGTGCACTCCCTCAAAAATCGTCCCCCCACCTGTCCAGTCACCCTTCCCCGTTAAAGATGTCAAAAGAAAGACAATAGTTAAAGATGTCAAAAGAAAGACAATATTGTCAAGTAGTCAAAAATAAAATTCATTTCATATCACCCTTTGCAACACAGTGGGGTCAATGCATACTTGAGAAAAATGTGACTCAAGATCATAAAAGGGTTGTAAACTCGCACCACGCTGTATTGAGAAACAAGCCTCAATATCCAGAATAGGCCATAGAATGTGAATTTTGTGTGAATTGGATTTTTGTTTAATAAATAACGCATTTCTATTTAAATCTTACTATTCCTGAAGTAGTTTGAGTTTAAAATTCCAACTTGTAAAAGGTAAAATTTAGCCATTTTCAGATGCAAGTTAGTGAAAAATGAATAGAAACCTGCTGAAAATATTATATTTTTTTCTCAAAACTTGATTTAAGAAAGTTGATAAGATGATAATTATTTAAACTGTCATAACTTTACTTCTACACACTCGATTGAGTTTATTTAACTGTCGTTTAAAGGTAAATGATATGTTCTATGCCATCATAACAAGAACGTATTTCGGCCTGAGGATGAGCTTACAGCCCTTTTATGATCTTGGGTCACAAATATTATCCATATTTATTACAAGTAAAGTGTTTCTCCATAACAAAGTTAGTATCATGTGATTTAACATTATTCACAACATATTACACAATACACTGAAAATGAAGAAATGTTTGTCATGATGACTTTCAGCCCCATTTCAAAGATATTGCAATAACCACACTGGAGTAAACGGCATTATTTCCAATTCCAGCTTATATTCAAGACTTCATTGAGAATCCTGATATATTTTAAGATGGTTTTTTTTTTATGAAAAATTGTTATGTTATTTGTATGATGTGATGATAAAGAAATAAATCTAAAATTTTTAACTAAAAATAGGTTGATAATTGTATTATGACAGAATTAAAAATCAATAAATGAATGAAGTGAAGATTTAAGAAATAAATAAAATGAATGGCTTTCCAAAATTGCTGAAATACTGTATAAAGTATTATAGACAGAGATTTAGAAAATTATCTTAAATACAATTCTGTAGTGACCTACGTACCTTAACATCCCCAAAAAGCTTCGGGAGATCGTCCTTTGTTGTGAAGCCAATGTGGTAGAGAACATCCTCCTGTTGTTTCAAAACGTTCTCATTTGGAAGTTTCCAATCTCTGTTTGCCATCGTACAACAGAAATGCTGTGTTCAATACGAGAATCTGAAAACTAATTGGCAAGTTTGAGATGCATACATTTTGTGATGCAAAATACGTTCACTAAAGCCAGTTTTACATCAAGCTAATTTTGCGCGAATCAAAGGCTTCAGTTCATGTGCATGCGCATTCACAGTTTTTCGATTCTGCGAAATCAGTAGTTCAAACTATTTCTACTTTTTGCGAAGAGAAAAAAATGCACAAAACCATTCAGTGCTCAGGAATGGGAATAAATTTGCCTAGTGTAAAACCGGATTGACGCTAGTAGATAATGCAACCGCATTCAATTCAATCTGAAAAAAAAACCTTAAAGTCAAGCTCCAGAGGAAAAACAAATGTTGATATGTTGTACAAATGATTTTTCTAATACACAAACAGTTTGTTTGATGAGGAAATTGGGAACTTTCCCCCTGTTTTAAAATATTCAATAATCTTTATCTCATCTTTTTATCTCAAGTTTTTCGTCAAACGTTTTGTGTCTTAGAAAAATTAGTCCTACAACATATCAAAAATTGCTTTCTTCTGGATTCTCGCTTAAAAAATCAATTAAAACATATAGTTGCTAATTTAAAGTAAGTTATTAAAAAAATATATAAAGAACATAAGAACAATATTAGTCACATTAAATTTCAAGATTTAAGATCTATTTTATTCATATGTTTACAAGTTCATAAAAAACATTAAATTTTCAGGGGACAATATATTTAAAAGCCCACAGTATATTAATAATGCATTAGTATGCTGTAAATCATAATTAACCTGCAATGCCTACTGTAATCTTAGAGGTTACTTTATACCCTCTACTTAGAGGGCATCCAGAAAACAAAATTTTCGCTGAGGCATCCCCTGGACACCCTATTGCCCTGGATCATAATAGCGGCCCGCGGGCCAAATTTGGCCTCAAGGCAAATTAATTTGGCCTGTGAGGAAAAACAAAATTATAAAAAAAAAATATTTAAAACATAATAAAAGTTTGATGAATACATTTTTGATGAACTAAATAAAAAAATGCAACCCCTGGGTAATGTGCAAGGAGTGGTTTGATGAGCAAGATGACATATAGGCCATAAATGGAATAAATAGCACAAAACTAAAATCAATCACTGGGTTCTTTCCGTGGTCATATACTTCAATGTGTGCTTCAAACAAGACAAATATGTGTCATGATGTAGGGGTTACCCCGCTCAGATCTAAAATTAAAATGAAACCCTATAAACCAAACTATAAAACAACTCCTAAGATTGGTACTCTTATTAGCACTGCTAAATTTAACATAGCAGCCTAGAGGAAGTAACATTTTAAGGATTACAGAGTCCTGATTTATGGTTAGATCATAAAGGTAAACACAACTAAATTAAGGTTATTTTGCAATACGTCAATTGGGTTTTATCGTTACATTTGTAAGCCTACATGATAATAAAAAGCTAGTGAACCAAAAAACAGTGCTTTGTACAAATAGTCCTACAAGATTATGTGCTGCCAAGTTCTGTTTCTGTGTTTAGTTCTGATCATTGTGTTTCGTTATTTACTTCCTTTCAAGTCATAGCATTACCCCGACTTTTGTGCCGCCAGGTTCCATTTCTGTATTTTGTTCTATTCACTGTGATTCGTTGATAGCATTCTTAGTTTACCGGGTAATAAAAAATTGGTGTATCAAAAGGCAGTGCTCATTAATACATTTTTCTAGTCCTAAAGGCGTACTCTGTACATGCGGAAATTTTTTTTGTATTTTGACTGACTACTTCTAAACTGATGACACGTTCACACATAAATTTCCCTCGTCCCAATTATGGGTCATGGGCCCATGACTGGTGGTGTAGGCCTAGTACAATTTCAAAATAGGCCCTTATAATTTCAAAATTGCTAAAAAAAAACTTTCAAGTAGATCTACAGTATCTTAGCGGAAAGAGTTTCTCCCAAATTTGTAACATTTGCCTTCAAATCAGCTGAGATCATTTTTGGCCTGTGAGATCAACTCTAAATATAATTTGGCCCTTCAAACAAATTAATTAAGAATCAGGGCCCTAGAGTAGTGTTGTCTCGATCACCCTCACTTTTCGCCCCCACTTTCGGACATCTCTGGATCCGCCCCTGCAGTCTTAGCACTACTGGTTATTCGGCAGAATAAATTAATAGATTGTGTTCTGTCTTCATTTCCTATGCTTGTCCCATTTTAAAGACAAGACCTATGGTTTCTGTTCTGTTCCTTTCTTTAACATTTTTGTTATGTTATGTATAAAAAAATATTTTATATTTCAAGACCATTTTTGTACTGATGAAACTTTTGTTTTGGCAAATAGAGTGATTTTACTACTAATAGTTAAATTTGCTATCGGTAAAAGTTTTATGCTTTTAGCCACTGTACTATACCTTTGTATTTATAAGTAAAATCTAATGTGATAAAAAATTAGACCTTTAAAAATGACCTCTAAAATCCCACATTTTAAACTGCATGAGAGTTTTGGCTGTAGAAGGAATAATTATATTGGTTGCTATATTTCTGGTAATCTTGAAAAACCTTTATCCAAATAAATAATGGCCAACATTCCCTTCCCATTGCTCCTCTCCCTGCCTCAATGTCTTCTCCTTCGGGGAATTGAAATATTTTCATCCCAATCAATGTAGTACAATATATCAATGCAGCACATTTCTGTGCCCATTATTACAGGATCCTACATCAACATATCAGTATATTCACATTTTTTAATTTGAATAATACATTTTCTATCATCGGTGCCATGATAGTTTCATCAATTCCAAACAACTGACCGTATAAAATGATCAATTAAAACAATACTTACATATTATTCAAAATACAATCTTCTTTAAAGCCTGCTCGTTAATACTTGTGTAATGTATCTGTATAATTTGCTCTTCTTTTTAAATCCCACCTCATTTTGAACAACGCTAAATGTCAATCACTGGATTTGGAAGTTGGGTTTGTTGTCTGATTGGAGGACAGTGATATGGCTGGGTTATGTTAATCACTTGCTTAATCGACATGGCTAAATATGGTAAGTTTGAAGGGTTTTTTTTGGGTATTAAAAAAATTAAACTTGAAATGCCAACATGCGTCATCTGATTGGAGGGAAGTGAAGTGGGCCAATTTCATGAAAAAAAAAAAAGTTATGCATTTTGATTCACATTTGAAGTCTGACTACCAACTTCCTTTGGTGCCACAAATATTTCCTACTGGATGGCTAATACATTTATTATCATATTATCTGGATTAAAATTGTTTCGGTATGGTGAAAGGAGGGAGACGGTGATAGTTATTCTGGTTTTGATAGTTGATAAACTGGAAATTCCAAAATATTCAATTTTTTTTTTAAGCTTTTGTTAGTATTGTGATGAGTGCAATCAATTCTGAACAATTCACAATAAAAATAGTCAATAAAATTTTGAATTCTGGGATTTGCCACTGGTAGTACAATATTGATTTTCTGGAATTCTCCACAATGCTAAAATGTCAATCACTAGAATTTTTGTCTGATTGGACAAAAATGAAGTGGGCTAGGTTTATGTTAATCACTTTAATTCATCTGGCTAAATCAGGTGAAGTCATGAACAGACATATTTGTAACCTGGAAATTCCAAATTTTTCATTTTTTTTTTTTTGGATAGCTACTATCAATTACTGAGTTCTGGAATCAGAATATTGTCCGACTGACTGGAGAAAACTGAGGTCCAATTTACATTAGTCATCTGGAAAGAATTGTTGGCATATGGTGTTTACAACAGTAAGTACTGTATGCATATTTAAATACATTTTTCTAGTCCTAAATGCGTACTGTGTACATGCGGAAATTTTTTTTGTATTTTGACTGACGACTTCTAGACTGATGACACGTTCACACATAAATTTCCCTCGTCCCAATTATAGGTCATGGGCTCATGACTGCTGGTGTAGGCCTAGTACAATTTAAAAATAGGCCCTTAATATAATTTCAAAATTGCTAAAAAAAAAAAAAACTTTCAAATAGATCTACAGTATATCAGCGGAAAGAGTTTCTCCCAAATTTATAACGATTGCCTTCAAATAAGCTGAGATTATTTTTGGCCTGTGACTCTAAATATAATTTGGCCCTTCAAACAAATGAATTAAGAACCAGGGTCCTAGAGTAGTGTTGTCTCGATCGCCCTCACTTTTGGCCCTCATTTTCGGACATCTCTGGATCCGCCCCTGCAGTCGTAGCACTACTGGTTATTCGGCAGAATAATAGATTGTGTTCTGTCTTCATTTCCCTTGCTTGTCCCATTTTAAAGACAGGACCTAGGGTTTCTGTTCTGTTCCTTTCTTTGACACTTTTGTTATGTTTTGTATAAAAAAATATTTTATATTTCGAGACTATTTTTGTACTGATGAAATTTTTATGTTTTGGCAAATAGAGTGATTCTACTAATTTTGTGTTCCTGCCGACTCATTCGATTTATTGTGCTTGTATTCTGTAAGTATTCCACCATAGTAGTTAAATTTGCTATCGGTAAAGTTTTATGCTTTTAGCCACTGTAGTATACATTTGTATATATAAATAAAATCTAATGTGATAAAAAATTAGACCTTTAAAAATGACCTCTAAAATCCCACATTTTAAACTGCATGATAGTTTTGGCTGTAGGAGGAATAATTATATTGGTTGCTATATTTCTGGTAATCTTGAAAAACTGTTATCCAAATAAATAATGCCCAACATTCCCTTCCCATTGCTCCTCTCCCTGCCTCAATGTCTTCTTCTGTGGGGAATTGAAATATTTGCATCCCAGTCAATGTAGTACAATATATCAATGCAGCACATTTCTGTGCCCATTATTACAGGATCCTATATCAACATATCAGTATATTCACATTTTTTAATTTGAATAATACATTTTCTATCATCAGTGCCATGATAGTTTCATCAATTCTAAACAACTGACAGTATAAAATGATCAATTAAAACAATACTTACATATTATTCAAAATACAATCTTCTTTAAAGCCTGCTCGTTAATACTTGTGTAATGTATCTGTATAATTTGCTCTTCTTTTTAAATCCCACCTCATTTTGAACAATGCTAAATGTCAATCACTGGATTCGGAAGTTGGGTTTGTTGTCTGATTGGAGGACAGTGATATGGCTGGGTTATGTTAATCACTTGCTTAATCAACATGGCTAAATATGGTAAGTTTGAAGGGGTTTTTTTGGGTATTAAACAAATTAAACTGGATATTCCAACATGCGTCATCTGATTGGAAGGAAGTGAAGTGGGCCAATTTCATGAAAAAAAAAAGTTATGCATTTGATTCACATTTGAAGTCTGACTACCAACTTCCTTTGGTGCCAAATATTTCCTACTGGATGACTTATACATTTATTATTATATTATCTGGATTATAATTGTTTCAGTATGGTGAAAGGAAGGAGACGGTGATAGTTATTCTGGTTTTGATAAACTGGAAATTCCAAAATATTCAATTTTTTTTTAAAGCTTTTGTTAGTATTGTGATTAGTACAATCAATTCTGAACAGTTCACAGTAAAAATGGTCAATTAAATTTTGAATTCCGGGATTTGCCACTGGTAGTGCAATATTGCTCTTCTGGGAAAATATCACCTCCGTAATTCTCCACAATGCTAAAATGTCAATCACTAGATTGCTTGTCTGATTGGACAAAAATGAAGTGGGTTGGGTTTAAATCAGGTGAAGTTTGAACAGACATATCTGTAACCTGGAAATTCCAAATTTTCATTTTTTTTTTGTGAAGCTACTATCAATTATTGAGTTCTGGAATCAGAATATTGTCGGACTGACTGGAGAAAACTGAGGTCCAATTTACATTAGTCATCTGGAAAGAATTGTTGGCATATGGTGTTTACAACAGTAAGTACTGTATGCATATTTAATTGAGGCTGAACATTTAAACAAGGCAGCATGTTTTGTTACAACCAAATTTTACAGAAAAGAAACCGTCACTGCTATGAGGGAAATTAAGATGAGATGAACCAGGCTTCCTTGAAAAGAAGTGCTAGTCACTAAATGGTTACACCCTGAATAAAGATGCTTGCAAAAAATATGTTGTAAGATGACCTGTCTAGAAAAAATATCCACCAGCTAAATAAAGTAGATCACCTTGCCATAATGAATATTAACAGTGTATATAACATTTTTTTTTTTATTTTCAAATGTACCACGATTAAACCAGAGGCGAATTTAGGGGGACCGGGGGCCTTCTGCCCCCCCACCCCACCCTTTCAGAGAGTCAAAGAAAGAAAGTAAGAAAAAGAAAAAATTGTTCGCCCAAAAGACCTCAGAGGTTATTTTCGGGCGTCTAAAACACAGAGGTTTCACAGGGCCATGCCCCCAGACCCTCAGGTATTGTTATCTCAATCGGCCCAACTTTCGGACCCCTTCCGGCCCCCTTTTTGGACATCTCTGGATCCACCCCTGTAAACCTCCACCTCATTCATGCCTTCAATATTAAACCACAAATAAAACTCCATACCTCTTATGTGCCAACTCTATGCACAGTGAGTTAAGTTGACCATTTGACAATTCATATTTTGCAATTTTGTGTGAAATCTATATCCGAAAAATTATTTCATTTTCAATCTAGTATTACTGAATCTATAAATGCAATTATGAGTTCAATAAATGATAATTAACTTATCAATGGTATGGGTTAAATTTGACTTATTTACCATCTATAAACCTAATATTAAACTACATTACTCCTTTGCTAGTGTTCAGTATATGTGACTCTCACTTGATATGAAAATTGAGCCATTGAAAGATGTCGTGGCATAAACTTGTATTAAACTGTCTTGAGAAACTTGATCAACCTAAGTTGTGTGGGATTTAAATTATACCCTTGTTTATTTTATGAATGTTTTTTAATCACTTTATGGAGTTATCTTTTGTCCTACCTGATGTGTAAATCGTAATGAATACTTGTACATTCCCAAATAATTAAGAAAAAAATCTTGCAAATAATTTGGGTGGGAACCAAACCCACAAACCTCCAGGTAACTAGCCTGGCTTCTTAACCACTAAACCATGACCAAGCTAATTTATTTATTAATTGAGAGGGTACAGAAAAAAAAGATAGAAAACATTGAAATCATGTTTCAATGTTACCTCTATAAGTTTTATTTTCCAATGGACTACCAATTCAGGCACAGTGATTCGCATGGCAAATGGCCCCTCCCAGATTTTTCTCTGGATCTCTGCTGATGCTGATCTATCTACAGGCCTAAATTTCTTTTAAACTTATATCAAAATATCAGTGGGTATAGAAAAAGAAAGATTAATAAAATTCCAATTGATTTTATAAAATTTATCTTGGTGATATAGGATAGGCCTACATACATGCCCCCCCCCCCACAAAAAAAAAATAAACAATCTTTAAAGGCATCTATTTTTTTTTTAATAACCAATGACAAAGCTGTCTGGGAACAAAGGAACGCCAATCCTCCGTAGCCTTCACCATCAATTGTGAAAAATAATATTTAAAAATACCGTACAATAAAAAAGTCCTTGAGTCTGGCCGAGCGTTGCAAATCACAGCCTCCTCTTGTATAAGTCTAAGGTCGTGGTTTAATTTAAGAAAAGGTCGCACAGTAAGTTCCTGAGCAGCTTACAATGTAAGGTCAGTAAATAAACATCGTAACAGTTACTAGGCAGGTATACGCACTCATGGTGATAAACCGGGGGTGTGTCGGAGGCTGGTCTCCTAACCTAAGGCTAAGATTGAATAAGATGACAATGTGTGTTATCAGGGAATATTTTGTTTTTACTTACCTAGTCTGTTAGCTAGGAGACCAAGTTCAGTGTTGAGATGCGACGTGTCCAATACGTCCGACCACTAAACACAGCTGTTGTATTTATCAACCAATTTCATTCATGCCGCGATCGATTATGTACATGCTTTTATTTAAAAAAAAGATAACAAGGAATTCCAAAACACTAAGTAGCGCCCTCATGCCTTATGATATTTTCAGGTTTTGAGTCTAGTCCGTTCTCCCTCTTCATGTTAGCCATCAGGCCCATAATGAAAACACCCGTTGTCTTTTTTTTTTAACGCCGTTATGTTCACCATACCTTCACTTTCACACTCACACTAAACCGTAGGGAGGCGTTTTTTTTTGTTTTTTTTGGTATAAAATGGATACGTATACATATACAAATAAACGCGGGGGTGGGGGTGTTATTAATAAAAGCGGTGATTTAATCGAATAACTACGGTAATACAGTACGGCATTCATATACCGTGTTTTTGTTGTTGGGATTATTAGAGCCTATTTCTGTTTAGACTGTTCGGTTAAAACATGTTTTTACATGATAAAAGCATGTCAAAATGTTTGTTTCATTTTTAAAAATTAAAAAATTTAAACGAACTAAAACAAATAAAACAAACATATGGGTGCGACATGGTCCGCCCCACCCATGTGGCCTTAACTATTCTCACCTGATTCGCCCGGGTTGGGGGCCCAATTTTAACTTGATATAGTGAGTAATCCTCCTAATGGTCATAATATTTTTTATTCGAGATCTTATGTTGTATTACACAGAGCCGAAAACGGCAGGGGCAGATCAGTCCTTTTTTAACGGAGGTGAGGACACCTAATATTAAAATATGTATGTAGCGCGACAGTGGCATAACAAACTGATATCTTAGTCAACAAACAGATATTGATTGTATCAAAATTAAGGAAATTGAATAATCTTTAGTTATATACTGGAAAGGTTGTCTTATTTGGTACCAGGGTTACATTTTTCCCCTCTAACCATTGGAGAAAATGGTCATTTTTGTTAGAAAATTATAAGGCTTACGTTTTACCAATAGTTATGATTTCCAATTAACGGTGCAAGTGGATTATGTTTTGGAAATCATTTCTCTAACAAACTGTTTAAAAAAATAGCAAATTTGTTGTAGGCCTGTAGTTTACAGGACCGTGACCGCTTTATGACACCTCCTCTCCTGTTTTAGGAAATTACAAGAAATTTGCTGTTTTTGACGGTTTCAAACTTGTTTCTCTCACTCTACCTCCCAAACAGTTCTATTGTTTGAAACGGTGCACACGGATTCTTGGAGTAAATTTTATCAGCTAGAGACTGATATAAAACTTCATATGATTATTTTAGTATGTTTACCGGACCCGAAAGCAAAAATATAGTCCTTCCAAAAAAAAACCTTTTGGCTTTGTAGGGTGCTAAAATGACGTCCATTTGTGAATATTCCATTATTTGTCACCATTTCATACATAACATGGTCTGTGTATGTGTGTATTTTGATTATAATATA
The DNA here is from genome assembly GCF_011630105.1 of Anneissia japonica. Lineage (NCBI taxonomy): Eukaryota > Metazoa > Echinodermata > Crinoidea > Comatulida > Comatulidae > Anneissia > Anneissia japonica. The sequence continues at coordinate 494,550 of NW_022687603.1, read as the reverse complement.
AATGCTATGTATATATTTGTAAGTCTTCTTCTTATCGTATCCACTTCACTAGTAGCTAAATTTTGTTCATCCTCAGCTTAAAATGGAATGAATGATCTTTAATGTTATCCTGATGACGCTCATATTGTCATCTCATTCTTTATTTATACGTTTATTTTGTATAGGCCCTGCTAGGGACCACATATTGAGTCTGAAATAGAGTTGAAAGAATAACGAAGAAGGGGCTGGTTGCCATTGTAACTTTTTGTAGTACAGTAGAACCCCAGTATATTAAGGGGACACTTTTGGGACCAAAAAAGTGTCCCCTGAATATTAGTACCCCTATTCAGGGGAAAATAACGAAAAACGTGAAATAGTCACCTTTATAGGGGTTTTTGGCATGTTTTCGTATAATGATGATAATGATTCTTTGTAATTTTATTTTAATTGACTTAAGGGGTTGGCTGTAGAGTTAAACGTTTGCCCCTCGTCTCACCGACAAGTATCCCCTTAATTACATAATTTATAGGGACGTCCCAAAGGAGGCCTTCTATTGTATTCTATTCTTTTTTAAATTATTGATATTTAAAAATGTATTGGCAAAACGGGGTCGTCTGGGATCACTCAAAATGAATACTTCTAAAACATGTATTAGTCCACATATCAAGCACCCTGAGCATCTCACATTAGACCGGGATATGTGCGCTATATAAAACTACATTATTATTATTATCATCATCATCATCATCATCATCATCATCATCATCATCATCATCATCATCATCATCATCATCATTATTATTATTATTATTATTATTATTATTATTATTATTATTGTTATTATTATTATGTAAATATGCATCAGTACACGTTATACATAGGCCAATAGAACACATAGGCCTAAGCGTGATTTTTAAAAAAATTAAATGCATAAATCTCAGGCCAGGTCTTTTAAGATAGAAATGCGATACTGTGGTTCAATTTCGGTTTTATGCTTTTTCCAGTTTCTTTAAATTTTTGTTTAATAATACTACTGCTACTAGTAATAATAATAATAACAATGATGATGATGATGATGATGATGACGATAGTAATAATTGATAATAATATTATATCTGATGGGGATCTGATGGGGATCTGATGGGGATCGCAAAGGGGA
>NW_022687603.1:487561-493335 GCF_011630105.1 Anneissia japonica | reverse complement strand
ATTTTTAACTACTTGACCGTGATTTGAAACCAGAGTTAGTATAATCTTAGGTAAGCGTGTGGTTAACATAAGCAAGAATTTAGTCCAATGAAACTGTTTATCATCTTGATACCTTCCGACGAAAATTGACCCTGCCAGCGTCACCATGGCGTCCCCACCGATCGATCTAACGTGACGTTTTTATGTGGGTGTTTTATAGATTATTGAGAATGATAATATCACCAAAAAAAATAGATAAAATTACAGTTAAATGACCAACAAAGACAACTGAAGACAGTAGTTCGTTATTAGAAGTTATTTAGTATAACTTTATTGGGAAAATTAATCTCAAAATCGAGTTGCCGTCCCCGGCGTTGTCAGTGACGCCGTATGATTTGTGTGCTATTTTTACCAATTAACCCCTGAATAAAAAATAGTTGAGCCATGTAGTACCTTGGAAATCAACCTAGAAACCCTGTAGTTTGTTGATTGTTTATAGAGCGTCCTTTGCTGCCAAAAATAGTTTTTTTGGCAGTTGCGTCCCCAGTGACATCGTGAGGGCATGGTGAAGGTTGGTTTCGATTTGGTGGCACATTGATTGAGTATTTTCATTCATCTGGCTATGTAAGTCAGTGGCGTATCTAGATGTCTTGAAATGGGGGATGATGAGGGAGGGGCGAAGGTGAAGTGGGGGGAGGGGATCGATGATTTGTTGAGGGGCGCTATTTTTAACTACTTGAACCTGATTTGAAACCACTGTCAGTATAATCTTAGATAAGCATGTGGTTAACATAAGCAAGAATTAGTCCAATAAAACTGTTTATCATCTTGATACCTTCCGATGAAAATTGGCCCTGCCAGCGTCACCACGGCGTCCCCACCGATCGATCTAACGTGACGTTGTTATGTGGGTGTTTTATAGATTATTGAGAATGGTAATATCACCGAAAAAATAGATAAAATGACAGTTGAATGACCAACAAAGATAATTAAGACAATAGTTCGTCATTAGAAGTTATTTAGTATAACTTTATTCGGAAAATTAATCTCAAAATCGAGTTGCCGTCCCCGGCGTTGTCAGTGACGTCGTATGATGTGTGTGCGATTTTTACCAATTAACCCTAAATTAAAAAATAGTTGAGCCATGTAGTACTTGGAAATCCCAACCCAGAAACCGGTAGTTTGTTGATTGTTTATTGGTAGCGTCCCTTCGCTGCCAAAAACAGTTTTTTTTTTTTTTTTGGCAGTTGCGTCCCGGTGACATCCCCTTTTCAAATGTTAAAAAATAACCAACATACATTTTAAGTTTTTAAGTGCCATTCTCTTTTTTCTCATGCAGCCTCAAACATGAGGGGACGCAGGTGGATATAGTTATTTTCCTAGTTTTTATGTATGAAATTGCCATTTTCCGGCATCAAAATTCCCCAATTTTTAACATTTTCTCACCTCAGCGGATATATATGTGGATATAGTACGGTAATTTTTGTTGTTTTTATGTATTAAAGTGCCATTTTCCGGCATCTAAAAGTCTGTAATTCTTACAATTGCTTTACCTCAGCCTTAACCATGGTGGGCTGTGATAGATGGATTGGAATTTTTTTTCATAAATTTTAAGTGTCCGAGTGTTGTTTTGGGGCATCTATAAAGTCTCAAATTCTTGCAATTGACTCATCTGCGCCCCAAAACCATTGTGGGGCTTAGGTAGATATCGTAAATTTTGTACTATTCAAGTGCTTTTTTGTGCATCTAACGAGTCTCAACTTCTCAAAATGTTCTCACCTGAGCCCCAACCATAGTGGGGCTCAGTTGAATATGGTAGTTTTTAGAATAGTCAGTACTTAAACTTCTTTTTCGCGTACCTAATTAATTAATTAGGGTTTTTTTTTACTCAATTCGTCAAAAACATTATTATTTAATAGGTAATGTAAGTTCTATTTTGGGGCATCCCCAGTGGTATAAAATACTGAAATTTTTGCGTCACTGCCAACCACGATGGCACTGACGTGATGTGGACTCTCATTACATCAGCACACCGTTCTTTAAATTATGGATACGCCACTTTGCTGAAAACAATAGTTAAGACAAAATATATATTTCCATTAATTTTGTTGTTCATGTAAATATCTGATAGGTTATTATATACTTTAAAACAATGCTAAAAACACAGTGTCATGGGCGTCGATTGGTGGGGACAGGGGGGACGCGACCCTCCACTTTTTAAAGTGGGGGGGGGGACATCATATCGATTGTCCCCCCTCCCACTTTTCACCAATTTTCTATAATTAAAACCCCACTTTTAAAAGCGAATGGAAAGAATAGCAATTACGCATGACTCATGAATTTTGTCTGTTCACTTTTCTAAGTGTGGTACGTATTTTCCGGACCAAAACCAAGTAAAAACGCAACTGTTTGAACAATTTGTAGCCATCTCAGAAACCCACTAGATCGATTTTATGGGTGATACGACTATCAGAGGCTAAATTTATTGTGAAAACAATGTACTGAACGTTGTTGAAATTGGAAGCATGTATCCATATTAGGCCAATATTTTTACAAACTCAAAAGTGCACGATTTCTAATATAAACGATTTATTCTTTCTGTATATAATTATGACCTGTACGTATATACTAGTGTTTAATATTATCTACATACATAGGATTACTGTTTTTTTTTTCTAATTTCACAGATATGATGTCCACCTATTTCGATTAAAATTAATGATAAGCCTACCAAAAGTTTACAAACTCCAGTGTTACGTTGATGCAGTCTCGCAATGCCATAATAATCAGTGGCAGATTCAAGTGGGCCGAGCCGACCCTAATTTTTTCAAAATTATTTTTATAAAAGGGAAAAAAAACAAAGGAAAATTAGAATTAGAATTTAGGTCTGAGAGTGCCATTTCCGGCAATCTAGAGGTGTCATAATCATAAATTTTCTTTCCTCAACCCCAATCATGGTGGGGGTTAGGTGATCTACTTTTCCAACGTGCATGTCCCTCCCTGTCCCCACTCTAATTTGCTTTCCTGGAGCAGCCACTGATAATGATAAATTAAGTAAATCACCTTTATGTTTGTGAAATCAAAATGCAAACTAATGTTTTGTGTGCTCCCTATCTCCCTAGTCCTGTTTGATCGTAAATTAGACTGTATTATTTCCACTCACAATAATTTATCGCAATATTACTTACACAAAAGTGAAATTCAAAAAGAGGAAAAAGTAAAAACCTCTTGATTGATTTTAAAAAAAGACTAAATTAATGACTGTTGTAAGTTTATCTTATTTGTTTGTCATAGTTCGAATTTTGAATACGTTACAAGCTAATCAGTAGATAATAAATCATTATTTTTATGAATGTTAGTTTGCACGAAATATATAAGCGGGCATAATTATGACTAAAAAGGATAATTTTGAAAACTTTTTATGATGAGTATTTCAGTGGCAGATTCAAGGGGCCCAGCCGGCCCACCATCACTATTTTTTTTTTTTTTTCGAAATTTAAAAGTGGAGAAAAATTAAAATTATATTCAAATTCAAATTAATTCATAATCATTAATTTTCTTACCTCAGCCCCAACCATGGTGGGGCTGAGGTGGTACCGTAGTCCAGCTACACTCTCCATCTGTAAAAGTCCCTCTCTGAGCTTCTGGGACTTCGCCCCCTGGTCCCCAACTATAAATGTCTATATGCGTACAAAAACCAGATTATAGAATTTACCAATAGATCAATAACTTTCCAGTGATAACCACATCAACTACATTACTCCACCAAATTTTAGAAACAATAGCAGTATTGTACAAATAACGGCATCATACTTTTTATGTTGATCATCTATTTATTTTTGGCGCACATTGATCATACAGTGCTCCTATCATTCCTATCATTATCATAATTATGCCCATACAATTTACAAATCGAGAATTGAGAAACAACCACATTACTTAACGTACCGCACCATATTTCCGAATTAAATAGACAATTTAGAAATATACTAGAGGCCAGATACATTTTCTAACTAACCGTCCATTACATTCTAATTTATCAATGAAAGTAGTAATAAAAAGATAAAAACTACGAAAATGTCATAAACTATAAATGACTTTAATATTTTCTGAGTTAATCCTTTTCCATAGTGTCCAATGGTTACCATACCAAATTGGTGGGACACAGTGATAAACTAAATATCTTGTTTAATATTTTCTAAGTTACCCATAGAAACACATAGAAAAAAATTATTAGACCATCACTCCAGCCCGCGTCAAAAAAATTAGCAATTATTGATGCGGAAATTTTAAAAAGTGTTTCTTTTTCTTGGCCGCATCATTTTGTCAACAGCATAAAAAACAATGAAATTTTGTGATTGGAAATTAAACCAGTTTTATAAAATATATAAAAAATATATATATAATATTTATAATATTCTTGCCAAATAAAAACAGTCCCTCCCTTATCTATTACAAAAAATCAGTTGTTCCGATTTAAAAAAAAAGAAATAAAAAGGCCCGCCCTATTCACTTAAAAAAAAAATAGTGATCTAATAATTTTTCCTATGTGCCCTAAATTGGCTATAGTGGGATACAGTGATAAACTATAAATATCTTGTTTAATATTTTCCAAGATAATCCTATTATTTTTCATTGTGTCCAATGGTTGCCAAATTGGCTATAGTGGGACACAGTGATAAAGTACAACTGTCTTCTTTAATATTTTCTAAGTTAATCCTTTTCTTTTTCATTGTGTTCAATGGCTGTTAAGAGCACATAGAAAACGTTATTAGATTATCACTCTTTAAAAAAAACGATGAGGGAGGGCGGTGTTTTTTTTTATAAATCAGAACAATTCGTTATTGCGCTTTTGTTTTTATTGATGAGGGAGGGACTGTTTATATTTGGCTAGTAATAGTAAATATTGTGTGGGACACAGTGATAAATTATAAATATTTTGTTATTATTTTTCAAGATAATCCTGTTCTTTTTCATTGTGTCCAATGGTTGCCAAATTGGCTACGGTATAGTGGGACACAGTGATAAAGTAGTCTTCTTCAATATTAATTAATATAAGCCGTTTATGAGATTTTGTAATGGACTGCTTTTTACTTTTAGACGACTTAATTTTTCCCATTGTGTATTTCTTCTTACAAAAGCTTTCTTATCAAAGTACCGATCGGATGTAATAAGTTTAGTATCTTCCCATCATGGGCTCCCTAGCTTCCAAAAATGTTTCCGGAAGTCATAGTCTCGTTTGGTCCAGGAATATTGTGTTTTTTTCTACATTGATAAAATTCTGAAATTCTCCAATTACATATAACATGGTAAAGTAAATTTATGTATAAAAATATTGCTTTGTATTCCAATGTAATTCTATGTAATTTTCATCATATTATTTATTATAGCTCTGGAGTTGGAACTTGACCGAAGTCCGTTTTGGTATACCAAATATACCTCTATTGGATGGTCGCCAATTGATACAGTCCTATAGTCGTCGAATTCTAAAGTCGCCGAATGATGTATAGCTTCAGTCGCCGAATGCTAAAGTGGCCGAATGATGTAGTCGCCAAATGCTAGGGTCGCCGCCGAATGAAAAAGTCGGCGCCGCATAACAAATGCGCCGAATACATAGTCGCCGCCGAATGAAAAAGTCGCCGGCGCATAACAAATGCGCCGAATGCAATGGGTTGCCGAATGGTAAATGCGCAGCCGAATGCTATATGAGCATAGAGATATAATAAGCTCTATGTATATGAGCCACAGAAGGCACTGTGGGCGTTCCATACGTATGGAACGCCCAGAGTGCCTTC
>NW_022687603.1:480841-486456 GCF_011630105.1 Anneissia japonica | reverse complement strand
CATAAATTTTCTTTCCTCAACCCCAATCATGGTGGGGGTTAGGTGATCTACTTTTCCAACGTGCATGTCCCTCCCTGTCCCCACTCTAATTTGCTTTCCTGGAGCCGCCACTGACAATGATAAATTAAGTAAATCACCTTTATGTTTGTGAAATCAAAATGCAAACTAATGTTTTGTGTGCTCCGTATCTCCCTAGTCCTGTTTGATCGTAAATTAGACTGTATTATTTCCACTCACAATAATTTATCGCAATATTACTTACACAAAAGTGAAATTCAAAAAGAGGAAAAAGTAAAAACCTCTTGATTGATTTTAAAAGTACTGTACATGCAAATGACTAAATTAATGACTGTTGTAAGTTTATCTTATTTGTTTTTCATAGTTCGAATTTTGAATACGTTACAAGCTAATCAGTAGATAATAAATCATTATTTTTATGAATGTTAGTTTGCACGAAATATATAAGCGGGCATAATTATGACTAAAAAGGATAATTTTTTATGATGAGTATTTCAGTGGCAGATTCAAGGGGCCCAGCCGGCCCACCATCACTATTTTTTTTTTCCGAAATTTAAAAGTGGAGAAAAATTAAAATTATATTCAAATTCAAATTAATTCATAATCATTAATTTTCTTACCTCAGCCCCAACCATGGTGGGGCTGAGGTGGTAGTCCAGCTACACTCTCCATCTGTAAAAGTATTGCTTTGTATTCCAATGTAATTCTATGTAATTTTCATCATATTATTTATTATAGCTCTGGAGTTGGAACTTGACCGAAGTCCGTTTTGGTATACCAAATATACCTCTATTGGATCGTCGCCAATTCATACAGTCCTATAGTCGTCGAATTCTAAAGTCGCCGAATGATATATAGCTTCAGTCGCCGAATGCTAAAGTGGCCGAATGATGTAGTCGCCAAATGCTAGGGTCGCCGCCGAATGAAAAAGTCGGCGCCGCATAACAAATGCGCCGAATACATAGTCGCCGCCGAATGAAAAAGTCGCCGCCGCATAACAAATGCGCCGAATGCAATGGGTTGCCGAATGGTAAATGCGCAGCCGAATGCTATATGAGCATAGAGATATAATAAGCTCTATGTATATGAGCCACAGAAGGCACTGTGGGCGTTCCATACGTATGGAACGCCCACAGTGCCTTCAGTGGCGACTTTCTGTGTGGCGTATTTACCATTAGGTAAAGATACTAGAAATACAAGATAGAGTTCTCGCATTGTAAAAATGAGGCGGAAGTCGTGCCCAACGTAGGCGGCGCCCTTCTTTTTAACCATGCAAGTTTCCTATACTTCGTTCCCAACGTACAGGGCGCCCTTCTGTTGCTAAGTTTATCCAGACGCAAAAGGCGCCCTTCCTTTTCCACTAATGAAGGAAAACTTTTTCACTAAGAGTGCGTCCGGCCAGCGCGCGTCCGGCCATGTGATTCTGCGCTGTATTGTTGTTTTATTCTTTACTGATTCATGATTATGCTTTAATTGTTTTGTGTATTATTTGGATAATAGCAACGATTTCTACCGCCACCAAGGAGGTTATGTATTCACCGATAACTGTCTGGGTGTCTATTCCAGTTTGTTTTTATATCTAGTATCTTTGTTGAGAATTGATAATAAAATACGTGACGACTTGGTAACGAAAGTTTGGCAAATTTTTTTTTAGATCCAGCTGTAGGGGGCGTCCCATTTTTCGTATTCCCATCAGGCATTTCGGTGGAACACAGTGGAACACTTTTTTTGTGTGGAAAACTCTATCTTGTATTTCTAGTATCTTTGATTAGGCTGCGACTTTATCATTCTGCGTTCTGCATATATGCGGCGACTTTATCATGTATGTGTACCATCCAAGATGGCCGCCGTAGGAAAGCGCCACTTTGGCTTAATATACATATTATTACCATAAATAAGCCCTTTGACTGACTATTATTTCATTATTGATAATTAGTATTGATAATAACAAATTATTAAACTATCTTAGCGAAAAAGAGGCAAAGTAAAGCATCTTATTAAAAAAATAAAAAAAATAAAAAATCGTATTCTTGTATTTTTAGTATCCAGACTTTGGTTAAACCTACTACGTTTATATATGTATAGTTTAACACAAATAATTAATTGCGCATATAAAATAAAGATTTAACTAACTATGTATATTTTGTAGATCACTTTAATAATATTTTAAATGTAGATACTATATTTTGAATTATTCTGTGGAAGAAATAGTTATTTTTATTTAAAGTTTTTTTGGTAAGGCTAATACTACAACGAGAAGTTTCCTGAGACTGAGAGAACCGTGTGATTCTGGTTGTATTCTTATTGTAGTACTTAATGTGATTATTCATAGTTTTCCGTTAAAAGACATTTATGCGGGTACCATACACATTAAGGAAGTTTGATATCATTAATTTAGTTTAATTTTAATTACTAGGCCTATCATAGGTGAGTATAACCACTAGTATAGGCCTAGGCCCTAGAGCCTAGACTTATCCTTCTCTAGACTAGCAATGCATAGGCCTGGCTCGCTTTTTTTTGCATAGCCTGGCGGGCGCTAATACGGTTTTGCATCCGGCCCAGAAAACGGTTACCAAATTATTTAAAACTTACAGTTATTCAACACTAACAGTTCTTTTATAATTTGACTTTAATATAATCCACTTCTTATATGATAATTATGGTTTCTAATTAATTTAATTAACAAATTATTATTGGCCAGTATATCCACCCAATCGCTCAACATAACCAAATCCGCAGTGCGAAACCATCCCTCTATTATTATTAGCACCGTCTGGACTGGGTTTTTTTTTTTTTTTTGGAAGTGGTTATTCGCACAGTAGACCTAGCCAATCAGCATTTAAGGTTTCATGACGTAACGGCTGTCATACCTTGCGAATAAGTTCTTATTCCAAATTCGCACAGTACATCGTGAATTAACACGATGTACTGTATTAACACGGTATCGTCTCAAAAGGTTCAATGACCTAAATATTTTACGAGATACTTATTTAATCGAACCAAAATACCTTTTCAGATAGAACCTATTGTATCATACAAACATTGTCTACCATGCAAAAAGTAAATAATACACTATTCGCACGGTAGACGTAGCCAGTCAGCATCGTAGTGACACTGTCTTTAAAAAAAGCACCAATATTATAAAAGCTTTCTTCTTTGTTTGGTTTCTGGTTGTTCATAATAACAAAAGCAGCCATGAAAGCCTGATGTCAATAAAGGCCGGTCAGGCATTTAGTGACTACAATTCATTTGTTGATTTCTTTAAAGAAATTTCAGGACGAAAATAACCTTGTTGTAGAGTACTGTATATACAACAATCTTAAAGTATCACAGGTCTCTGAGCAATATTTGCTATGTGCTTTATGTATATCAGTAGGCCTACAATCAATGTATCCAGTAGCATTTCAAAAACACTCCCACACATTGGAAAAGGTCCAAAAGGCAGTGAAGAATGTGCATCAATATAAATCTTATTTTCCAGTAGAGTATATAGTACAAATTCGGTGTTGGATCCAGGATTTATTATGGTAGAGAGCGATTAGGAGAGACTTTTAGAGATGTACGAGTCTACAGGTGGGCTAAGTGCAGCAGGACTGCACCCCACAATATTAAATCCCTATTAAAGCTGCACATAAAATTAAGTATTTTTGCATCAGTTTGGCATCCTCTCATTCTCCTCTGTTCCAACTCCCATCATGGTTGGTGCTAAAGCCCCTCTCCCACCTAGGTTTATTTCACCTAAGAGTCGTACGATTTCTACGAGTTAAAACTTGTGATCTTTGGAAAGGACCTATACGAGCTTATTACGTGTTAACTACGAGTGAGGTACGACTTTATGGAGTTGGTTACGATACGAATTATGCCGAGCAGAGCACCGAGTTAACTACGAGATTATTACGAGCGTAACAAGTTTGTACCAAATTAGATACGAGTTAGGTACGAGCCAACTCGGTGCGCTCGTACTTACTCGTACTCTATATTGGGTGCTCGCATCAATCTCGTAGATGACAAAACCGCCGACGAGTATCCAGAGTAGTGTACGAGCTAGGTAGAAGTACCCCGGGTACTCTACGAGCTACCTACGAGTTCTTCGAGTTTACTACTCGTTATCTACTCGTGGCGATAATTTTGAACATGTTCAAAATTAGCGCCACAAGTTCAGAGCTGCTACAAGTAGGTAAGAGTCCTCTCCAAGCTTTCCGAATCGTCCTACGAGTTTTTCCCAAGTTTTCTCTCTTGTAACTCGTATGCCCTAGTGGGAGAGGGGCTTAAGTAATTAATTTTCTTTTGTTTCCCCATTTAATATTTTTAAATGGAACAAAAATCAACATCACTACTAGGCTACTAGGCCAGTACATACTCCACAAAGGCTTTTTTCATGGCAATTTCTTAAGGATAGCCTAAGAAAGGAGTAAAAGTTCTGCAGACACAATGCTAAGCTAAGACCTGTTGCACTTCAGTTAGGGTTATCGAATTGACTGTCTGTGCTGTGCCCAACTGATACGGTATGCTGTGAAATAGTTATACAGTATTTCTATGTACAACAATAAGAGATTTTTGACAATTCGCAGATACTGTGATCTTTAAACCTACCGTGCGAACGAATTAGAACGAGAACTTATTCGCACGGTACCATGCTAATAACCGTGTCAATAAGGAGTTATTTGCACGGTATTGTGCGAATAAGACTCATAAGACCTAGCCAATCAGCATTTAAGTTTTCATAACGTAACGGCTGTCATACCGTGCGAATAAGTTCTTATTCCTAATTCGCACGGTGCGAATAACCACTTCTTTTTCTTTTTTACTTTGTTTGGCAGGCTGATGTACAGTATATAGTGTGAAAAGTAGAGGCTAGGGCTCTAATAATAGGCTGAGGCATCTTAGCCTCCAGGAGCATTTGTTATAGTATGTTATACAATACCTGAAAATCGGAAAGAGGAATAGGTTTACGAAATAGTGTAACAATAGCCCCTTCGCTTCAAATTTATTTAATTATTGAAACACGTTTTAGGCTAATTTTTTTCAGCAATTTTTGTATTGTTCCTATTGTATGTATTCTAGGCCCATCATACCCAACAAGTAGGCGTATTACTATAGGAGAGGCAATACAAAAGAATGCCATCCATTTCGGCCGTGAATCAGTTTGGATGTGGTGTGTATATACTATCCAGAATATCAGGAAATTAAGTGTGTTTTGTATGTATAATGATTTTATTAAAAAGACATGGCAGCAAGAACATAGCGTATTATCACTGCCCAAAGTTCAAGCTTTTATCAAGGTGAAAAAAAAAAAATCATCATGAAAATGCAATAAAGCCAGCAAAAGTAATAGTGTGATTTTATTTAAGAACCATGTTCTGTCTCATTCTTGAAGAGATATAATTAATAATAATGGTATAAATATTTTCTTTCTATAGAGAACAAGCAAAATGGTGAAAGAAACAGGATACTATGATTTACTTGGGGTTAGACCAGATGCATCAGACACAGAACTGAAGAAAGCTTATAGAAAACTTGCATTGAAATACCACCCAGACAGAAATCCAGAGGATCCAGAAAAAGTAGGTTTTTGGTACTTCCTAGTAGTTGGCTGC
>NW_022687603.1:441659-480772 GCF_011630105.1 Anneissia japonica | reverse complement strand
AGGGTTAAAGTGGGGGGTTGGTAGCTCACAAATTACAGTAATAGGTGATATTTTAGTAATTGAGCGCAATTATTTTGGCCACTGGGGGAACAAGCTTTTTTGGATGTGTGCCTTTACATATGACACGGACTACAATATGTAGTTTGCTTTGTGTACCTTGTTCATCATTTTGTAAAACAATATGCTGGCTTGATCTAAATGAAAGCAATTCTCATTTGATAATCCCAGATGTAGGGTTTGAATTGTAACGTATACTAAAAACTGAAGCAATGCCTCTGCAACCACAATTTTCTGTTATTTTTTTTGCAGTTTAAACTAATTTCGCAAGCCTATGAAGTTTTATCAGATTCTAAGAAGCGAGAAATATATGACAGAGGCGGTGACCAGGCCATAAAAGAAGGTGGTGGAGGCGAAAGTCATTTCTCGTCACCTATGGATATATTTGACATGTTCTTTGGTGGTGGAGGCGGAAGTGGCGGTCGACGGGAACGCAAGGGGAAAGATGTGATACATCAACTTAGTGTTTCGCTTGAGGAAATGTATAATGCCTCTGTCAGGAAATTAGCTTTACAAAAAAATGTTGTGTGTGAGAAATGTGAAGGCAAGTTTATTTCCCTTTCTTTACCTTTTGCATGATTTATAACAGTTTCTTATAAATATGCATAACTACTGAAAAATAATTTCCATGGCTAACAATTTTATCTTATTGAAATATTTATGCAGATTTGATAGTAAAATACATACTCGAAGTATCGAAATGCACACCATCGTGTTGAGATTCAATATTTCGACATTAGTTATGTCATCATCAGGAATGCAGATTTTGAGTCAAAAACATGTGCCTTTTATTATTTATACATCTTTGTAATGTTCATAATCTTTGTTTTAATTGGCTTGTCATTACAAAATATGCTGGAAAAATTGTGTTCGAGCATTGACATTTTGAACTAAGAAATTGAAATATTTGGAAATTCAATACTAAGAGTGATAAATATCTGTTAAAAATAATTACTGTAAACAGAGTGGATTTGTATAGCTTTTAATAATAATAAAGTTAACTAAGTTAAGTTAGCTTGTAGTGGTTAAAATGATTGCCTTCTAATAATATGCTGGAAAAATTGGTACAGTAAGTTGTGTTTGAGCAGTGACATTTTGAACTAAGAAATTGAAATATTTGGAAATTCTATACTAAGAGTGATAAATATCTGTTAAAAATAATTACTGTAAACAGAGTGGATTTGTATAGCTTTTAATTATAATAAAGTTAAACTAAAGTTAAGTTAACTTGTAGTGGTTAAAATGATTGCCTTCTAATCCCAGGCCCCTAAGTTCAATTTCTGTGATGACGGCAAGACTCATTGTAATGACTAAAAGGAACCCCACTTCTTAAGGCCTTATAAAGAGACTTTATAAAAGCATTGTTTCATCCTGTAATTAGCATAGGATACTTCAAACAATTTACCTACCATAAAACCTTGAATTAAAGCCCAGTGGGCTTAATCTCGAGATGAAGCCCATCTCAAATTGAAGCCCCTCTTTAATTTGTAAAATTAGCCTAGAAAAGAAACACATTTCGAAAACAAGCCCATGGGCTTCTTTTCAAGATAGTATAAGCTAATTTTCGAGATAGTACAGTATACAGTTGGACTTGCCTAAGTCGAATCCAAAATGCCATTGAAATATTATTCGACTTGGACAAAATTTGACTTACAGATTGTTAATTAATGGAAAACACAACAATTTGGCATGTAAAATAAGATCGACTTTGAAATTATTCGACTTAGGACAGTCGACTTAGGTAAGTTTAACTGTATACACTGTATATGAATTTCAAAAAACAAAATAAATTAAAAACAAACTTGGTTTTTACAGTAGTTTAGTGATTTAATGTCAGTTAAATACACTCCATGATACAGATTGATGTTACAGTGGCCGTATTTATTGTTTTATAGGACAAATTCACAAAATTTACAGCATTCATTTTGAAAAGAAGCGCCCCCCCCCCAACTTTACTTTGCAAAAGTAGCCTTGAAAAAAAGACCATCTCGAAAAGAAGCCCATCTAAAAAAAGGCCTATCTAAAGTTCGCAAAAAAAAAAAGAAGCCTAGGGCTTCAATTGGAGGTTTTACGGTGTTACTTATGGTCATTACAATTCTTTCCTGCATCAGGTAAAGGTGGTAAGAAAGGTGCTGTGGAGAAGTGCCCGACATGTCGGGGTTCAGGTGTACAAGTTCAAGTCCATCAATTGGGGCCCGGCATGGTTCAGCAGATACAGTCGGTGTGTCGGAGCTGCCATGGTGAAGGGGAACGTATTAACGAAAAGGATCGCTGCAGAACGTGCAATGGCAAAAAAATTGTCAGGGAGAGGAAGATCCTGGAGGTACATGTAGATAAAGGTAAAATATAATAAATGTATTTATATATATTTTTCAACTTTAATGTTATTTATAATATTTTTATGATTATTTTTATTCTTTTTTATATTTAAAACGGAGTGAAGTAGGAAGACTAGTTACTGTTTTTCTTCAGAATGCTTTATATACCTACTATGGTCTCGTATGATACCTTTGGAGTTAAACTGATTTTAGGTGCAACAAAAAATTCTGGAATTGTTTTAGAAATTAAACCCAGTGATTGTCAGTGTTGGTGTATGTAGGAAGTTTAAGCCCCCCTCCCTCACCATTGGACAGACCAAATCCCACCTTTGGCAAGAAATTATTGGACAGAAAATTTTTTTATTTTTTTTTTTAATTAATTGGACATACCGTGATACACTCTTAAGATGTTTCAGAATTGCTTAAAATTTGCCCAAAAATGTTTTTGTGAGTACCGGGTGATCTATCCCCTGACTGGGCATGGTGACCATGCTGGCCTCTGTCTTGACACAGACAAGCAGCATTGCACGCCCCCCCCCCAGCCCCATTACCCTAGAGCCACCACAGAACTTTAAATACTTATTGATTGGAAGGCATCTTCATGTCTTCACCGCCAAGCTATAGCCCTACAATTCATTATTGTTATGATTATTTTCAGGTATGAAAGACGGGCAGAAGATATTCTTCCGAGGAGAAGGTGACCAAGAGCCTGGTTTAGAGCCTGGGGATATTATCATTATTTTGGATGAAAAAGAGCATTCAGTGTATAAGAGACAGGCCAATGACCTTATACTTAAAATGGAAATTAACTTAGTGGAAGCACTTTGTGGATTCCAGAAAGTAATAAAGACACTGGACAATAGAGAACTACTGATTAATTCACATGCAGGTTTGTTTTTGTGTTTACTTATAGAGTAAAATCTCCCAAAAGACTGATTTGGCTATGTTTGTTTATAGCAGGTCACATGACATAACTTAGTATACCATGGAAAACATTACAGTGCGATCAGTGTGAAAGTATAGGAAAAGCTAATGTTATGGTCGCAAGAACAACCCCCACTGTTGAAGTGAGAAATGAATGCAAGGAATGTCAATACAATTGTTCAGAATAGTGTTTACACTTACTTACCTTGTGTTCTCCTATGCTTTGAAATTTAAGTGATCATTCGTAAACGTTACCAAGCCCTAAAATCATAGCATAGTTCGCGGGTTAAAGACTCATGTGCATACCTAAACAGGCCGTAGATATGTGCAGGGGCCTAGGCCTAACGTGTCGAAAAATCTCAAATGTTTGCTGCCAGTGCCATTATCTTTTTGGAGCATTAGCAAACCCTTAAGGCAAAATTCTTAATTTCAATTTCCAATCAATTTGGTATAGTTTGCTGGGAAATATGATGATCTTTATAGCAATAACAAAGGATGGCCGCAGTAGCAATCTCCATGTAAACACCGCTGTGCCAGTCTATTGTTACCATCCAACACCCGAGGTCATGTGATGCCCATCATCAAATCGGTCTATTATGTACTCTGCCGTCCGAAGAGTTCATAATTGAGAAAATTAGTAATTAGGAGTCGAAATTTTCATACTGTAACATCTCAGTGATGGGAGTAGGCCGAAGTCTATGCTACATAGTAAACGCAGCAAGATAGGTCCAAGCCTTGCCATAGGGGCAAAATATTTTCCCAAAATTGAATTTCAGATTTCTTTTAATGCAAAGAATATCATGTGTCTAACAAATTTTTGCAATATTTATCTTTTGTTACGTAGGTGACGTTGTCAAACATGATGAACTGAAGTGTATTCTCAATGAGGGAATGCCATTCTACAAAAACCCGTATGAGAAGGGTCGTCTTATCATCAAGTTCCAAGTGAACTTCCCAAACGATGGATTTTTGACTCCAGAAAAATTGAAACAGTTGGAGAATTTGCTGCCAGGGCGTGAAGAGCCCATCCAAGATGATAATGCTGAAGAAGTAGATTTAGTTTCCTTTGATCCTACAACTTACCGTCAGAAATCAAGCCACAATCATGTATACAATGAAGACGACGAGATGGGCGGAAGACGGGTTCAATGCCAAAGTCATTGATGATAATTATCTTGTTTGATACTAGGCTAAATCTCTGTCTGCACTATCAGTGATCATGTGACAAATATATGTGATTTGCCCATATGTGGGTTTGATTTGACATCGTCATGTCCATGTAAGAGGCCTGCCATCCAAATACCAGTGTACTATTGGTGAATTTTAAACTGAGTAATCAGCATATTAGAATGTGGAAGTATTGTATAGTTCGTACAGAGAACCCGTAATTCTTTTACTCGTCACTTAGGCAATAGTTAAGTTGATTCCAGTACATGACTCATTTTTAAACTAACAATGTGGAGAATAGGGATATATTAAAAAGTAAATTTTTGCTAACTAATGCTGGTTTTGGGATGCCAAGCCTCATACATGGGCCTGGCTGTGATTTGACATTATGCCTCTATATATATATATATATATATATATGTGTATATATATATATATATACACACATATATATATTTATATATATGTGTATATATATGTGTATATATATGTGCATATTTATATATATGTGTATATATATATATGTATGTGTATATATATATGTATGTGTATATATATATGTATGTGTATATATATATGTATGTATATATATATATGTATGTGTATATATATATGTATGTATGTATATGTATATATGTATGTGTGTATATATGTATATGTATATATATATATGTATATATGAGCAGATCTCAGATATTGGTCACAGAGCATTAAATATTTTACATTGACAATTATACTGTACTAGGTAAGCATGCTATAAAGCTAGTGGGTGGTCAAATTCAATGGTAAGTGCAGTAAATTCAGTGTTCCAGTCTCATCTTTATGATTGCTAAAACCTCTATTGTTGTTAATTTTATCAATTCCTCAAATTTCTTTGGTGCTAAAATACCATATCTGTTAATCACTTTACATATACATAACAGCTATATTTGAGATTGAAGACTTTAATATTTTAAATCTTTTTCATAAATAGTAATACTTTAAATCTTTTTCATAAATAGTAAAACAAGAATCAGTAATTGTATCATCCCTTCCCACAATGCTTTTCAAAATTGCATCATATATTGGAAATTAAAACAAATGTTATTGTATATTCAGAATGCAGTACATATTTTATTTTTTTTTTTTAGCCCTATCCTTGTCATTTTGTTGTGAAATTGTGGCTATGATCTTGAATGTGAACCAACATGTATTAAGTAAACGTGTATACTTACTACATATGTTATACACATTCAAAAATTATGCGTTTTCCTTTTGTATAAATAATTAACTAATGTGAACATCTGTATTTCTTATTGTTTGGATTTTAGACTTGTGTTAACTGGAATTTGTAAGTGTACAGTATCTTCAAATTAATTGGTTGTTAGTATTATCACAAGAAAGAACCTTAAATACTATCGTGTGGTTCTTTATCTATTGTACAGAGTACAGTAGTTGTCATACCACATGATGAGGAAGAATCTGACTGATAAATTCAGTTAGAAAATGCATGTTAACAGGGAAAGAAAGAAATAAAGATATTAATAAATTTGAAAGTATTGCCTAATGGTTTCATATTAAATGTTCATTTTACTGGGCTCGTTCCCTAAACGTGGAGGAAATATACAGTATTAATATATTTATCCATGTTTTAATCTATCACCACAACATACAAACTTGTAAAACACATACACACTTGTAAGATTTTACAGTTAATTTTTAATTTAAAGCAATAGTAATTTATTTAAACATGAACAATTTACAGCTGATACCTCTACCACTATTATGAAGAGAAATGTAACAAATGGCAAACAATATTAAAATACAGTGCCAAAGGGTAACATGCACTATTAAATATTGGTGTATCTGGGATGTATCTGATATTAAGAGAAACATAAAAGACATATAAATGTGTAAGGTCCATTAAACTTCAATGACTAAGCCAATTCATAGTTATTATAATTGCATGCTCATATGCAATGTCAATCAACATAAACCTATGTTGTGTTTATGTCAATTGGCCTTGATACAAGCATACACTCTGCTAACTGTCCTTTTGGAAATTTTTTCAGGAACACTTTTACTTTCCAACAGCATGCAAAATAACTACTCATCTAGGATATTGGCCAGAAACATAAAGGTATTGTATTGCTGTTCCCAACATGGCTGGGCATAGCCCTACATGTTGCATTGTCATTACTGTACTGTAAACAAGTTTAATCATTTTGCGCATGAGCAGCAAAATGACCAGTCATCATTACAACAAATTGATGACATCACACTTTAGAAAACAGGGAACAGTTATCAATTTGACCATTAGCCTCAAAATTATTAGACTGAGCAGAAACATATAGTCAAATCCTATACCCTTATACTCTATTCATACATTTTATTGCGGTGTAGTCGGTGGTAATCCATAAATGATTACTCCGGATGGCAACCTACAAAAAAAAAAGACCAAGACCTATGTTCACTGACCAATAAGTGCCTGTGGAATTTGTTGCAATTTTGTAGCAATTGGATTCCGTGGTAATCGGGAGTAATATAGATTGTAGCACCAAGTCACAATGGGTAAAAATTGGGATAATTTGGTAAGCTTTCACACACAATTGTGAATTGTAATTGGGTGTCACAGTTCCTACAACCGATCGCAATGTGATGCTAGTCTGAATAGGGTATTACACTGCATTTTTTTCATCAACATTCATCTCATCAGAAATCATTAAATACTGTACTGTGCGGGGATTATTTAAATGATCCATGAAAACAGACAAAGATACTATTATATTACATAGTGACTTGTAACATGAACCTGAATTTCCTGGTTTACTTGCTATCAATGACCTAAATTATAATGGTTAACTTTTGTCATGGATTCTTGGTATACATACACAAGTAGTATAGTTACTATGGTAGGCATGATAGCGTTCAGTATAACTTGGGTCATGGAAACTTATAGTAGTATTCATACATTAGTGCAAGAGATGTTAATAAATTCACAATGCTAGAGCACAAAGGCAATTAAAAAAAATGAATAGTAAACAATAATACAATTATTTAGTACAAATTAGTACCAATTAATTCCGTTAGCCAGATTATTATGAAAATTTGCCTTATATATTCCAAATAATATATGGATTGTCTAAATAAGCATTTAAATCTAGTCTGTAAATAGGCAAAAAGTATAAATCATCAATTAAAATGCAATAAAATCATAAAAGTAGCCTTTTTATAGACAAAACTATTTTCATGTTTCTCAGATTGAGAATGAACACTGAGCTAACAGTGACATATACCTAACAATCCATAAAAAATCTGCTTTTTTAAGCTTACATGTACATTTCCCAACATTTTAGTTCAACACATACTAATTAAATACTAACACAAAAGAATATACTCATCATAAATTACAAATTTTTCGTTTTTAACAATAAGTTAACAAACATAATTTCATTTCATTCTTTAAAATAAGTACTGAAACAAATTTCAAAATGACAATCGAAACTCAAAGAAAAAAATGTAATGAAATGATTTTTTTTTTCTGTATCAAATGTAAAAAATCTGATAAAATCTAAAAAGTCTTGTAACTTCCAGTTTATCAAATAATGATTGGAATGAAATATCATTTTTAATGACAAAAAGAATGAAAAAAAGTGTAAATATTAATAATATATTTTTTTTCTTTAGATATACTGTTTGAGGTATACTCTGAAAACCCATAAAAATGTTACTTAAATTGTTTAAAAGGATTCGATACAAGTGAATTTATAATGGAACATATAGGAACAATTACAGTATACCGATTTATAGACCTTTCACATTAGGCCTGGTTTCCATAAAATTGCTACACTGTTGCTAAAGTGTTTTCAATGCAAGCATGGCACTACGTAGCTGTCACCAACGCATTTAAGAACGCTCATTGATCTGACCAATCAGCATCACCAAAAACAGTCGACAATAACATGTAGCATTACTAAATTGATGAACAACCAATCTAAAGGGTCTATGAAGAACAGTATTACTTATTGTGCCATTTTAATTAGTATAAAATATTTTCTCATTTTAATATTCAATAAATGCTAATAATTGCTAAATATGCAAATTAAGCAATGCAAATATTGAATCAATTGACACTGAGATTAGTTCAACACCAAAAGTATATCCTTTTTTCCCTCAACATTTTTCTTTCCCAAAGGAAACATGAAATATAAGACATTTCTTTCATGTACAATAAATATTAGTTAACATTTTTCGGTACATTCATACAACCATATTAAAAATAATATGGACAATTTCATATTATCTTATACGCAGGCTAAGTTATCCTAATATATAAACCCTTTATTGTACTTATCTCTACACCTAACATTTGACGGAATGAATTTTCACATTTTGCACTTAACAATAAACTTCACTAGTTTTTTTTATACAAATGTTTCTTTTTTCTTATCTCAATCATTAATTAACTATAATTCTGGTAATGTTTATAATAAATCTGGATGTAATTTTTTTTATATTTCAACGTTGTTTTTTAAGCATTCAATTAAACTTTTCCCTTTATTTTGAATGATTTATGTGATAATAAATCAACTCTTCATATTATATTTCAAATATACATCAAAATTACACTTTTTTTTTTACTTTCAAGGATTCTGGTTATTGCAATATCACCATTTAACACACAAAAAAATAATTATTTTGTATTAAAAATGAAAAATGCAGCTAAAATATCTGGTGATAGAACTTTCTTATTTTTCCAAATAAAATAACTTGGTTTTGTAGGAAAGGGTAGATATAGTTAGAATACAAAGGTGCAAGTGTAAATACATCATAAACTTAACTTTTAAGTGTAGCATACATCATACAACTCAACTTGTAAATGTAGCATACAACATACAAGTTAATTTGTAAGATTAGCATACATCATACAACTCCACTTGTAAGTGTAGCATACACCGTACAAGTTAACTTGTACAGTAAGTGTAACATACATCATAGCTCTCATTACCCAATTTTCTATATGGACATATAAACAAAATAAAGTATCTGTATATCAGTGTGTATCTGTGAGTATTATCTTTTATGACTCCTGCTGCCTCAATAACCAAATAAACAACAATCTATTAAAAACAAAAAAACATTTACGACCTGATTTTGTGGCACGTAAAAATTGAGTACTTAGGTGAAAAGCTATTTACAGAGTAGAATGTTTCCAGACAACAAGCGAAGCTGAAGTGAATGAACTACTCAAACTGGAGCAATGGTTAACAACAGAAGATCCAAGATTAATAAATCTTGGATAACAATGGGGACTGGGCCGCTGCATTAAAATTTTTTTTTTTGTATTCAACCTGGTGTATTGTCAATGGTAAGTGTCCACAATTCCCTATACAGACAGACACAAAGGTATTGTAAACAAAACAATACAAAGTAAATTATTAAGTATAATAACAAACATCTTTTATTAAGTTTATAAGTAATGATATGATTAACAAATTAATGCCAAAATTTTTAAAATTAAACAAAAGTAGAATATTTTTTAAATCACCACACCAAATGGTAACAATACAATAAAATAATATACAGCAAAATTAAATATAATAACAATTATAATAAAATAATATTAATAACACATAGACCACTTCATATATATGTCTGTCTACAACAGTAGTCGACATTAGGACTAGGTTAGGCCTATGATGCAATACACTGCAATTACGTTTAGATATTTTAGGCTTATTACAATATTGCTGATGATTATCAAAACAGACTCAATAGTTTCTACTGTAGTTTACAAAAACAACTCATTGTTCATGAAGATTAATGAAAACAAGGAAATTATTGACAAATTTTCTAAAGCACTGCCCAATCTATCAAATTCTTCCGTGAAAAACATCCTTGATTTGCCCATGGGGTGTCAAATCACAACTTTTATTTGCCTATAATATGGGTGTGATATGATGATGTCATATGACATCCAGATAGGCATCACCTGATAGTGTAAACAGAGCTAGGAATTTCACATTTTGTATTACATTAGGGTTGAAAAACCATTTTTACAGGGTATTATTTTTACAATCTAGAGTACTATAAATCAAACTTATATTTCACCAGAACGGTTTATAATCAATGGAATATTTCTTAACTGGTAATTTGTTAATGTTACAGTGGTGAATCCAGGACATTTTTTAATCTAGATGTGTATAAGAGACAGGGGAACAAGTGGCAATCAAGTATCATTTTTCTGGGGGAAGGTTTGGGAGTTCCCTAATCTATTTTCAATGGCATGTGGCTTATGTTTTAGCAAATATAAATCACTTATCTAAAATTATTTCACACTTTGTAATGGATTTTTTGTCTGCTTCTAGGGCATCTGGCACCACTCTCCACCCCAGGATTCACCACTGTGTTAAATGGCAATTGCTGTTTTCAACTAGGTCCCTCCGATTGAGTTATTCTCTCATCTTCATATACTTCAGATGAGTGTTTGTTTACAGGAATGCATTAGGATTTGCACGAGGGTCTTTCTGGTTACGATATCGGTATGTCCAAAAAACTCCAAATAACTATGAGAAAAAGAAATTAGATAATATAAATTAGTATTACAGTGATATATTTTACATCAGTACATTAAAAAAAAATCCAAATATAACTATGGGGGAAATGAGATAATAATTAATAATAATTATATCATATATTACATTTAGTTAATTTTTTGTTATTTATACGTTATACTTCGCAAGCAACACATTTACATATCATTGAAAGTTAAGAGCAGTAGTACAGTATATCATTCGATGCCTATGGGGAAGGGTGAGATCAAATGGCATTCATTGTAGTATAGCCTTGTAAAAATATTAATATTGCATTGTAATGGAATAGCATGTACTTGATAACATTAATTAATAGTGGGGTACAGTAGATGGGTAACATCAAATGCAAGAACATGGAAAATAACACCTAGCTACTTAACATGTTGGCTGTCACAAGGAATTGAGCAATCCTCTATTATATAAAAAGAGAATATCTTGTAGAACATTTAGCATTATAAATAAATTTTATGAAGAAAATGATATTATATTGCTTGCAGTGCCAGACAAGTGCTTTTTGAGCAGGAAAGCTTGCATATTGAATGCCAACAAAATTATGGATGGGCTTCTTTTTTCGAGCCTACTTTCAGGGGCAGATCCAGAGATGTCCAAAAGGGGGAAAAAAAGGGGGGCCAAAAGTTGGGCCGATTGAGACAACACTGACCTACAGGGTCTGGGGGCATGCCCCTGTGAAATTGTTGTGTTCTAGACGCCTGAAAATAACATTTGAGGCGTTCTGGGCTATCATTTTTTTCTTTTCCTTTCTTTTTTTTTCTTTTTTTTACCTCCCAAAAGAGGGAGCCAGGGCCTGGCCAGCCCCCCTCACCCTAAATACGCCACTGACTTTTGCATAGTAATGAGGGGGCTTCTTTTCCAAATGGATGCTGTACATTTTGGGAATTACTACTATTAAAGAATAAATAAGGCTACTGTATCAATCTTAAAACTAGGACATACTGTATTGAAACACTGAGCACTTGGACATGGTGTAACACCATGTACAATTGTTACATTTGTTACACCCGATCATGATGTAATACAAACACAACTGAAACACCTAAACATGATTTAACATCAGGACATGATTTAAAATCAGAATATGATGAATATGGTATAACACCTAGACATGATTAACACAGACAATGGTGTAACAGCTTGACATAATGTAACACATGGATATGATATATTTGTTGATATTTTTTAAGGTTTCTCTACATTTCGCGACAAACAAATATACAGTAATAATAACATATTAACACAAATAAATACGAATAAAAGTAATTGAAGGACTACATAAGAAAATCACTGGTCCCAGTCAAAACCCTGATTAAAAAAAATGGTGAAGATGATATGTAGAATTTCAAAAGATATACTGTCTCTGGATCAATTTATGAACGTATAAATAATATGATTACAATATTCTGTGCATCAACCCATTACTGGTAATTACTTTAATGATTTTTGCAAGGCAGGGAAAAACTAATTTCGCATTTGATAGTATTGTATATCATTGAATTTCAATGAACCACTTTGTGACCTGAAAATTTGGGGTGGTCTTGAGCTTTGGTCACCACTTAGAGGTTTAGCTTTGCATTGAAAGATTGAAAATTGTTATTTGGTTCATGAAAAAGTGGTGCTAAATTAAAAGGCCCCTGAATTGGAGGTTGCACTGTACTTTTATTCTTTTAAATAAGCTGCAGTGTTTTTAATTGAGATTTTATGAAGATACTTTCACATTCCACTATTGAATATTTGTCAAATCAATAAACAAATTTAAAAACCACCGTTGGTATATTATGGAATCAATAGCCCTTGTGCGTCATCTTATTAAAAATCCATCACCATCGCAACCATGAAATGTATTGGCCATGGCCTAATGGCCCAAGTCAAACCAATGACAATAGTATAGAAACATAAACTAAAATTTAAATAAAGTAAAAAAACAACCCTTTGTTATTAGAACATTTATTTCTAGTTGTGTATGTATGTTGTATGGGTTGGATAATAATTTCTGTAACCTTAACAATAGAGCTACAGATTGCTGTTCAGTATTTGTTTCTTTCTTGTATCTAATTCATGTATCTGGATACTATACAGTAATATAATAGCTGAAGAAATTGTTTAATTTCAAAAGATTGCAAAAAATCTGCCTTCACTAAATATTGTATTATTTTAGGGTTACTTTTTCAAATACAAGTTATATTGTAACCGTGCAGAATATAAATAATTGGCGGTGATATTTATTAGCACCACTAATTTAATTGGTTAGAAATTTCATTAGCAAAACAAAGAGCACCAACTATCAACTATATTAGAAATAAGATTGAGTGCCCTTTAATATATAAAAAAGATCAGCCTCTATCAACTAAAGTTAGACAAGTGAAGCAATAAATGTTAAAGCACACCAGAAAAAACAAAAAATATTAAAAAACACCAAAAAAAAAAAAAAAAAAAAAAGAAATCATAACAAAAACATAGGTTGAAATTTATAGTTATATGTAATATCACATAATTAAAATTAAAACATAAAACATGAGTACTGATAATTGTAGGAAATTGAAAATTATTCTAGGGAAATGAACAGATCAGGGTTATTTTTCTTTTAGTAGTGCAGGGGTTAATTAATTGTAGTTTGTGTTAATGATTAATAATGACCAAAATATGGATTGATTGAATAAATAAGCAAAACACCAGAAAACATAACAAAAAATGCAGAATATTCTAAATAGAAAGCAAAGCACCAACCGATTTGAAAATTAAACAGAGCTGATGCGTGAACGTGCGTAGCTTAGAGAAACGCACTGGGGTTAGCCCGCGGATCCTTCTGGTTACGATATCGAATAGCTAGCCAGACTCCGACCAACTAAAAAGATATGGATAATGGAATTGGAAGGATTATGAGAGAGTGAAATTAAGTAAAGAAAAGAATGTAAGAAAAGAAATAAATGGTTAAACAAAATAATTATCATGATGGTGCAAATTTGAAAAAAAATAATGTTTAGTTTCCTTCACAATTGAGATTTTAGATTTAATATCAATAAATATGGTAGAAATGCCAAGATTTACCAGCATGTTAAAGGTTATCAACATTTTATAAAATCTACATTTGTTACTGTAGTGTAGTAAACCAACCATTACAAGTGCCAAACTGAATGATCTAAGAGTAATTTAACATTAAATTACTATAATAAAAACACATCAATAAAACATACTGTATTAATATTAATAATATTTTGCTAATTATTCATAATGCTTATATATTATTCATATGCATCTATATAATGTACTTAAAAAAATGTCAATTCCAAAATTTTGTATTTATACAGTATTCCACTCACTTACAGTATAGATTTTATTCTCTTGGACAATAAAAACTTTGTATATTTAAATCTTAAGATCAACGCAACAGCCAGATAGGTCATGTGAACTTCAGTAATATATCAATTGGTTTTCTTTTATAATAGTTAATAATTAGTTCAGAATATTAAATTGTAGTTTCCTGTGCTACATGTTTCATTTTATTGTGAATAAAAACACATTTATAAAAAAACACATATTTTGTGTATAGTTTAGATTGTACCATAGTTTTTAAATTGTTGCATTTTCTCAATTTTTTTAGACTTTGTAGTATGGTAAACCACTGGTCTAAAAAAATGTCAGCTTTAGTTAAAGTGTAAGTATGGCCAAGAAAGATAATGTTTGTGTATCATCTCATTAATAACTAATTACAGTTTCCTATGCAAATTATTGTTTCTTTTCTAAATAAATATAAATAAATGATTATTACCCAAATAAGAAAGTTTCCAGCTTTATTAGCCCACATTTAAGTTAAGATCAGTAATTTTAGTATGATTTAGAATATTCATTGAAAATTATAAACAAGATAAATATTTTAATTAAATCTCAAATTCCAAGCAATAGTTATGTTAGTTTCCCCAAAACCCATGTACAATGCCTAAAAATAATCATCTAATTTTAATCGTAGGTTAGCCTTTGGGACTTACCTCCGTGAAGCTGAAGAAGAGTCCTACGCCACCAACGGTGCGAAGGGCTTTGTGCATCAAGTCATCTAGTTCTTCTAAACACGATGGGCAGTTGTTATCATCAAGGCACATTTGATTTGTTGCATTACTAATCATACTACAGCATTTAAGCTGGAAGGTAGAAAACATAAAATTTCAAAAATTAATTATTTTTAAGAAGTGGTTTATTTTACGAACACTACTAACTTTCCAACAGAGAGGTCTCAGTAGTCACATCCTTCTACAACTTCAGGGGCTGAAATGAAACAGAGCTGAGTGTAACCTCCTAATATCCCAACTAGCTGGATGTGTACACTGGGCCTCTGGATTATTGTTCAAAAAGACATGGTTCAACCAACCAAACAATGAGTGTGTAAAACCTCAAACCAATGCCAATGTCAGTAGTGGCGTTAGCGGGATGGCCTTTGCGTATCCCTAATATTATGGTCTGAAAACACAATTTGGGCCTAAGCCATAAAAACCCGCCCTGTGAACCCTACCAGAAAATTTAAATTCCAGGAATCTGACCAAGGTAATTAGCTGGCCCTTGGTTCGGTCTCCCTGTCCGACATGTCAGACACCCTGTAGGCAAAATTTATGGGTTAGTGTCATAGCTACGGGCAGTGCAGCCAGTGCAAATCTCTGGGGCCTAGGGCCATTAGAGGCCCATTAATAAATAGACCTAAATATAATAATTTAAAGTAATTTTTAATTGAATATTTTTGAACAACAAAATGGCCAGCGGGCCCCTCAATAATATTCTGTTTTTAGAGGAGTAATTAGAGGTCCTAAAATCATAAATTTTCTTACCTCAGCACCAAACATTGTGGGGCTAAGGTGGTCTTCACTCTCAACCTGTGAAAATCCCTCCCTGGCCCCTATATTTTGAATTCCCTGACCCACCACTGCAATTGTTAAATTTTATGTGCCACCAATTTTCTTGATTAATTTAACAGCTGCTGATACTGAACATGTCCCTCTTAAAATAGTTAAAGATCCAATTATCATAAGTATTTATTACTATAGCCTAGGCTTTTAGGAGTAAGGGGTATAAAAAAGAAGCACTTCTTACAATGAATTTTCTGAGAAATTTAGGAAATTCCACTAACACATAAAAGGGCCCGGCAATTACTCTTTCGCACCCAGCTACGACGCTGTTCTGGGCCACCACTGGCCGATGTTAAATCATAGGTTGTGGTGCCCCTGCCTTACCGGTGAATTACTTGACTCAAGAAATTATGTACGTGAGGGATACATACAAAGTGAGGAAAGTGGCTTGTGGCTGGATTAGAATGAAATAATTACAATGAAAAAAAAGACTCGTTGCTTACATTTACACATGGTGGGTCACCTGCTTTGTATGTACCATTTAATGAGCAACATTCAAATTCCTTTTGCACTTGGGCCTTCGTTTTTGACGACGCTTCATGTTCCCAGCCGTACTTTATGACCTCCTCTCTTTTGCTTTCACCGTAGACAAGACAGCCGATGGAAACAAAAAGCTGAATGAGGAATAGTAGTACCAGGATGACCATGTACTAAGGAACATTCAGGAAAAAGAAACTCACTGGAGAATAATAATAATAATAATGCGACATTTATATCTATTTCATTAAGATCAGAGCACTTAAGTGTTACACTGTTGAAAAATTATCTAGACTCTGAAACAAGAACACTAACCAAAGACAAACCCAAAAAGAAAATTAATTAAACAACGAGGAGGATTCAAACACCACCGCACACCGTTCCTTCGCAATTTAAGGCACAAGGCCAGTCAGGTCTTTGGCATCTATGCCTACCTACAACCTAGTCTATCGGAAATAAATAAATAGGTTTTAAAATGTAATGATTTTAAAATACTGCATCATAGCTTACTGTAAAGATAAACATATGAATAAGCCGATTACACTTAATAATAAAAATAATGCACCATTTATATAGTGCATATTGCAATAAACTGCCTTTATGTGCTTTACACTATTACCCCCACTCACTGGGGGTATAGAACATATCCTACCTGGGAGAAATGAAGACTACAATTCCATAAGCCGAACCAACACTTTAGGATTAGATCCTACAAGGTACCCACTTATACTCTTGGATGGAGAGAGATAAACGTACATAAAGTGCCTTGTCCAAGGCCACAAGCAACTTGCACAGCCAGGGTTTTAAACCCCCGACCGAAAGTCAGAGACAACCATTACACCAACCATCTCCACATCCAACAACCAAACTTGAGATTCAATGTTGTTTTAATGCATTTTCTATTTGCACTAACCTAACTAAACCTCAGTTCCTTCTCTTTTCCCTATGATATGGTTTTTTATCCCAGGGATATGTAATCTTGATGACAGATAAAACCTGAAACAATACCGATCTCCTGAAGGTACCTTAATAACCTAAAATAATAAATTGTCAATATATTCACACACACGGTCATCTAAATTAAGTATAAATTTGTAAATAGTGAAACGTATAAAAGACCATCTTAATGTAGCTTTTTACAAGATGGTTGTCTTCCTTACAGTCACAGGTTCATAGGTTCAAATCCTGCGCGTTGAATATTTCCATATCATCAACTCATCTTCATAATCTGGAAGGGACACCCTCAACTCTCCCAGAAGTCGTAGGAGGGAGTCTTCCCCAAATTGGGACGGCCTGCCGCAAGCAAGCAAGCATCTCCCGGTAATTAACTCACCGCTCACAAATTTATTTGCATATTTTCACTTCTTTATTATCTCGTATCTCGCGGAAGTCAGTGCCGATGGGTATCACCATGCAGAGCAAAATAAAAAAGCTCATTTAACAAGATCTCCCAGAAGGGATTTCCAATTGGGAATTCTTAGCCGGCCTATTACAACTGGGAATTCTTAGCAGGCCTATTAAAAAATAAAAAAAAGTAATGTAGCTATCTAGGTACTAGCTCAATTAATCAATATTTAGAGGCATTTAGTTTTAAAAACAAATTCAAAACAAACTAATTTCAAAACCTATAATCTGCCTTTATCTAATGCTTTAAAACTGCCTGAGGTTATACACTCTCTTTTAAAGCAGGCCTGGCTCCAGAGGCAAATGTTGTACTAACTGATTTTTCTAAGACACAAAAATCATATTTTACGAATAACTTTGGAGCGGTTAACAAGATACAAATTTTTGAATATTTAAAAACTGGGAGAGAATGGGGTGTATTAACCAGCCTTTTTTCCACCTTTTCCCCCTAGTTAGTAAACATTCAAAAATCTGTATCCCATTAACCACTCCCAATTTTTCATCAAATATGGTTTTTGTGTCTTAGAAAAATCAGGTTTTACAATTTATAAAATTTTGTTTTTCTCTGGAGCCAGGCTTTAAAATGAATATGTGTTTTATTTTTCAGATTAATGTTTTGCCACTGATTTATTTAAATCTACAATCTATCCATTCATCCATCATAGTAGCAATAATCAAGATTTGAATTCAAACGAAATTTACATAAACTCTTGATGGCATAATTTTACTAACAATCAACTTTGAATGCAATCTACAATGCAAAGCAAGCATCATAGTAAATGGTGCTGTTAACAAAATTTGGACACTGAAAATGTTATCAATCAAAAGATCTGAAAATTTGAATATTTGGCCACAATAACAGCAGATATTAAGAAAAGTAGATTAAAATGCTCTAACCATATTATTCTATGAATACATTTTTAACATTTCATTTATGGTTAAAAGCTGAGTACTGTAAAACCTTTTATTTTCGCTATTTTACAATTTAGAATATTTCGCGATTTTACAATTGCCAACCGTTGTGAACATGATGATCACAGAATTTAGAAGGCTATGAAACAAAAACTCGCACATTTTGGTGGGTATGGTAACAGTTTAAATGGTTGAGGTTTACATTTATTATTTAAAAAGTATTCTGCAATCTTCATAAATAAGATTTTGTGTACTTTTTGGATCAATTGGATTTGTTAAACACAAGGGGTTTTTTTTGTTTTGTTTTGTTTTTTTTTTGCCGTTTTGTTGAAATATTATTTATAATAATCTTTAAGCTAGCATGATGAATTTAGCATGAATTCAACAAAATTCTCATTAAGCCACCTGAAAAATGCCTTCGGCTTGGTTACTGTCCCCTGAGTCAACCATCAAACTTAGGGCCTAGAAATTCTTGGCTTCTTAAATGTATGACCACCTTTGCAGACTTGTTATTGTATATATACAATATTTATTGTATTTAAACATTAATACAGTAACCAGCTTTCATTGATTTACAATTTACTATTTTATAATTGACAAATTAGAACTGTATATTAAACCTAACAAAATATTTAAAACCATGAAGAAAATCTTTATTAAATATTAGTACAGTATGTAATTTTAAAAAATGGAAGAAGTATGATAAGATCACACAAAAAATTTTAATTTACACAAAAAAAAAATTGTATCAAACAAAAAGGATACAAAGAAAAGTAAAACTTGGTGATGCTTTATGGCTCCAACAAGACCAATAAGAGCAACAATGAGTAGAAACACACCACATGCTATAATTCCACCAATCACTGATGTGCTAGTAACGACTGCTGCATACTGGGCAGTTGCTGCCACACTTATTAAAATAATGGATACAAGCTGTAAAAAAACAAAAACAAATCAATACATTATAATTAACATTTTAGAAAAGCATGCGTGTGTATAATAATTTGAAATAGCTCTCTCATTGATGGAGTTTATCATCATATACTGTAGGTCAGGGGTCTGACCTTAAAATACTTCCACGCAAACATTTTGACTTACAAATCTGCCTGTACAATTTGGCCAATCTCTCAACATAAAACTAATTAGTTACAATTATGTGTTCTTCTGCACTATTTGAGTTAGTTTGTTTGTTTAATATGAATCGCCATGCAAATACTGAGTGTGAGTCAGGGGGTGCCGTGTAATAAATGATACCAATTAATTAAAGCACCAACAGTAGATTTTAGCTTATCAAAGGATAGAAAAATCAGCATGTTAGAATAATGTCATTTATTTAAGATATTTTAGTAGAGTGCTGTAGTGCTAACAAATTTTGGCCTTGAGGACTTGTGGCCTAGTTAAAAGATAACATTATTTCTCTCGTACAGTAGAGACCTCTGGATTATGTGCCATAGGCCTAAAATAAAAATCCCACTTTATAGGACCATTATTTAGCAAAGACAAGCGCTAACTTTATTTCACATGGAGAAAAGCTTGATGAAATCAGAGATCTCAACTTAATGCCTCAGTGCACTCGAAGGGTTTGTGACTGCAGAAAAGCAAACAAATTTAATTATGTAAAAGTATTTGTGGTTGGTGCAGAATAAATATTGAAAGAAGGAGATTTAGTGGAATTCATTCCAAAAGAAATAAAAAAGCAAAGGTAAATGCATGTTTTTGGTTATTTCTTTTTTTGATACCCTGCATGATGGAATATTAACACACTGTTGGGTATATACTATCATCAGTTGATAATCTTTCAATAATCAATACCCAGACAGCTTTCAAACAAAGAGGGATAAACAGGTGATAAAGCCAATTCACACCTACAAGCTAGCTTTGAATCCACATTTTTTTGTCTACTGCCCCTGCGGGGGTCAGTAGGTACTAAGGGCCCGCTTATACCACACTCGCCATTACACGCCTTAACAGCACGGCAAAGTTTGGAGACTCGTCTTGGGTAATGAAAATACGTTCAAGGACATTAACACTGTGTTCATGTTTAGTGTGTTGTATATACACAACCTTACTGTAGCTATCGTCTAGAAATTTACATGTGAGAGTAAATCTGATGAGGTGCATGATGGGATCATATTCCGTCATAAGCAAAAATTTGTCTAGCTTGGGACAGGTTTTATTTTACTTTTTTATCAGATTGTTCTCCCGATTGTTTAGTCAATATAAGGCAGCAGACACACGCTTCTGCTGAGAGCTAATTTTTGTATGATGGACAAAAATAAAGTTGTGTTTACAGAGTTACCTTAAACCTAACCACTGTGAGATTTGGAAATCATTGTTGGTCGGTTGACAATTAATAATAATTATATGTATTTTTTACTGTTAAACCCAGGATTGATTCCTCCTGATGACGCAATAAAGAGTTGAAAAATTTAATCTCAGGTGTGTATGTATTTATTTCTTTTTTAAGTTAGTTTTACTCTTTCATATCTAAGGGGATGAAATTTAATCATTGTTGGAGTTTTAAAAGGTGGTCCTTTGAAACATTTTCAAATATTTTGGGCTCCCTCCTTAAAGGAAAAAGTTATAAAATATGTAATATTTTAACATAAAACAAAAATTAACCCTTAGAATTCCAAGATTTAGGATTGATTGGGCTTGGAAAATACATTTTTTAATTTCTTTTTTTTTTTTTTTTTTTTTTTTTTTTTTGGAAGAGTTAAAACTGCATGTCATAAAATTGAGCTTTAGTGATAATACAGTAAGTTTATCTAAAGAGGTTATTAACTATAAGTGCTATTTTGATAGTGAGCCCTGGGAGGTTGAAGGATTGAGCAAGAAAAACATTGTGAAATACAGTATGGAATTAAGCATTTTTTACTGATTGAAAATGCTTTTTACTGTTTCAGAAACCATTCCTTGAACATAGATAGATTATTCATGACTACACTCATTATTATGGTGCCAGATATCAAAAATAAATAAAATATAAGAGAATCTATTCTTAGTGAATCATATGGTTAGCGGAACTATGCTACAGTATATTCCAGTGGCAGCAAATATATTTAAATTTTTCATTGTTTATAATTATAGTTTTTAATATTCTGTACAGTTCTTTGTGCTATTAAATGTTTGCCAGTTTTCAAATTCTTTCCTTCTTTTATGTTGGACAATATTAATCAATTATTTCAGTATTCAAAAAAAACTATTAAAAAATAAATTTAAAAAACTATTAAAAAATAAATTTATTACTAACAGAATAATAGCCTCTTATTATTCTGTCCTATTACTGAAAAAATTCCTTTACAAAAGTAAAATAAGCAGGTCAGGTGAAGACAGGGCAAAAACCATTCATATTCAGAAAAAAACAGGAAGTGCCACTGGACACAAATGAACATGAAAACCATGGATTTATAATTTATACAGTATGAATACAAAACAAAAAGTCTTGAGCTTAACTGACTTTCATTTCTCTCTTATAAGTTGAATACAAAATGGAAGGTACAGTACAGTACTATTCTAATGCAAACATATAATATAAATAAATATAAATAAATAAATATAATATGGTTCATTGCCCTAATTATGTGCCTACATTTATTTCTTATTTCCCAGTTTAGTCGGCCTATTATAGGTCCTACATCATCGTAAATAAACGTTTAAAATAAAGAAATGCTTGTGTTTTCATTGTGTTGTTTTTCATTTTAACACTGTATACATTGTATTTAAAACCCTGTTTCTCAAAGTGTTTCATTAAATACAGGGTAATATACACTCTTGATTAAGTGCCACGGCGCTTATCAAAAAAAAAAAAAAAACAGGTTTGGTGCGGAGCTTATTCTAGCATTTACGGTACATTGTTTCATGGTCTCCCTATTTACGGTAAATGTTGTATTTAATTTTTATAAAATATATTGTGGACCATGTACTCAGTCAGCTACCATACTGTAATTGCGCGGAGAATATCTCGAAAATCAGCTCAAACTTGCCATGAAAATCGCTAGGAAAATTATAGGTGTGCGGAAGATTAACCATTTTGCTACGAAATGCCTCATACATTATATCCTCTGTGCAACAAAATGGACTACTGTACAAATTCACCCGCACATTTTTGAGATAAGGGCCGAGTTCCTTGCAGCATTTTTGCAGAAAATAGGTTTTTAATTGCGCGGATGATACCTCAAAAACCAGCTCAAATTTGAGCGGAAAATCGTTAAGAAAATAGGTATAAACATAATACATTGTTTATATCAGGCCTTGTAAGATTTAGGTCAAAGCCTAATTTTCAGCAAAATCTGCGCGGAAATCAGCCCTTATTTTCCAAAATGCGTGGACGAACTACTAGGCTAATTTTTTGACCGCAGGATATATTCCCTGTGCAGGCCTTACTAGCCAGGCTATACAGCTTATTATGCAAGTAAAGTAGGGTTCTGTAAAAATAAGTCTTCCATGGAAAAATTAAAAATACTGTATTCAATACCAATTGGCTAGATTCCTATTAAAGTCTCCTACAGTATATATGTTGCAAAGGAAGCTCTTTATGGTGAAGCTTTTTATGGTGTTGTGAATGGAAATTTTGCCAAATATATCTGTTTGTGCAGTGCACACTGATGGCTTACATGACTGGTCTTGTTGCAATCATATATCATGACACACATACACAGTCACAATTTTATGTTTTGTTTTGTAAATTGAATCCAAGTTTATATCGAGCTCTAAAACCAATTTCATTGTGTTAATTGATATATTTATTCATATCTAGTTTTGGTATTATGTTAACTTCAGCACAAATATCTTGTATTTGAGTCTTTTTGACTATAATGTCTATGCTGTATTGAGGTAGGCCTATGTCTAATGGTAATTAGCTACTTGTAATTAATTAAGTAAATTATTACATAATTAATAAATCATTGAATTATAATGAGTTTCACAATTCTTTTTTGTCCTTGTTGTATGCTTTCAAATACTTTTATTTTATTATATTGAAATGCTGTATGTCTAAAACAAAGTCTAATGTTAAAGCCGTTTTTGATAATTTTTCAAGAAAAAGGTCACATAGCCTACTTTTCTATCGTTTACATGGATTTTGAAGGACGAAATTTGGCATAATTATTAATTTTTTAAATTCTGTAACTTTGTTGATATTTGATGGAGGAAAATGATCTTGGTATCAACGATGACATGCAACTTGCACTTGATTGATTTTTTTTGTTACACACCTACATACATATATGAGTAGAGTACAGTCAACTCTCCCAATACCGACCACCCAGAAAACCCGATTTCACGCAAAACCGGTCATTTTTTAAAGTCCCAAGATCATTCCTGTTCTTACTGTATTAAAATACTTTCTGAAAACCGGATCTCCCAATTCCGACCAAGTCCAGAACAATAAAATTACCTTCTGAAAACCGGACGGCCAGTTGAAAACTATGATTTATTGACGAAATATGTTAAATAAATCATCGGAGATACATCGACTGACTCCAAATAACAACTATCAATCACAGAACAACACCACGTGTACGATCGTTAGTGTTGATCGTGTGACACGCCGATAGCGCATTAATTAATTAATTGCAATAAGCCTAGATTTCATTTGTTTAATAAACTGATAAAAAAAAGTTCATGAGTGTGTTTTCTTTATTAAGGAACGTATCCTTTTCTCACATTTTGCATTCATTCTCACGCTAAGCACACCAAGCGGTCCCAACATAATGCTATCAATTTCATAAAAACAATTGCGCATGACACTTTGTCACCTCTGACTGTTTTCTTTTGGCTGACGCAGTTTAGGGGGCGCTGCATAAGTTAGCACTCATTTTTAGCATTCAGTGACCCACCAAGGTTATGCCAGCG
Organism: Anneissia japonica; assembly: GCF_011630105.1. Taxonomy (NCBI): domain Eukaryota; kingdom Metazoa; phylum Echinodermata; class Crinoidea; order Comatulida; family Comatulidae; genus Anneissia; species Anneissia japonica. The sequence goes on along the minus strand of NW_022687603.1, from coordinate 456,178 downwards.
GCATCGAAAACCAATCAAGCATGCAACCACGTTGAAGCGAAGCAGATTATGGCGATCGAACGAAAAATAGCACTGACACTTATTATAAATTACGATACACATTAAGTTGATTTGTGTAAATTTTTATTGATAATAGACTTCAACACAAAAAAAAAAGGTACGTACAACATAAATAATGTAAAAATAAAGTAAAACATGAATTTTAAATGACGTTCTCAGGTCAGTAGGCCTACACAGCACATGATGCAGTGTGGTGTACATATCTGCTGTACCTTGCTAGGCCTAGGGTTATTTATCAACTCAAGGTCGGGGAACCAATGAATGTAGGTAACCATGACGTTCTCTAAACCGGTCCGTCCGGAAAACCGGTCAAAGTGGATAGTCCGAACGGTGGTCGGTATTGGGAGAGTTGACTGTAGTAGTACAGTAGTTACTGTACGTAGGCCTATACATTCTCAAATGTTCACCATCGACTGCTGCTAGCGTCAACAATAAATACAATAGGCTAGTAAGTCCTAACCTAGGCCTTTTTGGCTAGATGATGTGTCTGACTGGAGTGACTCACTATTCTGCTGCTGCAGCTCCTGACTCAAGAGACACCACTGCAGCAGAGAGCAGAGGGGGTGTCCTCTCCTAGGCCTAACTCAAAATGATGTAGGCCTAGGCCTAGTAGTAGTAGTAGTAGTAGTAGTGTAGCAGTAGGGCATAGGGCTATATTTAACAATTGATTTTGATGGTCTACTTACAATATACAACGTGTTAAGTGCAATAAGTGCATTCCTGCTACAGTGGAAGTCTCCACAACCCATTTTCTGTTGAATAATTCACTTGTGAGTAGTATTTCGGAAGAAGAAAAACCAAAAACCTGTTGTCTGTGAACTCACTGTCTTTTTATTAGTTATTGCCACATACATTTATTTGCCAGGAAATTTAAAACAAATTGTGCACGCAATACTAAACAAAAATTATTTAAGGTGCAAATTTATTTAAATTTATCAACATTTAAAGTGAATCAAATATAGTTTAATACACAAATTTAAATATATTTGTACAATTTAATATATCAGAATTTGTTTTATGATAGAGTATTCTTTTATACATTTCTGGCAAAAACCTACAATGACAAAGGTTCATGTGAAAACACCAAATGACCCTTTGAGAAAACAAATACTTACACAAACAAACACACGAAAATAACTTACCGTAGAGGGCGTAAAATTGGCGCATATTCCGTTGTTTGGTACAAACAATTTTTCTCGTAATTTTTATGTTTTATTGACAAACTACACATTTCTGGTAATTGATTTTATGCTGCTTTGCAAAGATGCCTTTTGGAACGAAGCCCAGTTGTATTGTCTGCAAAACAATGAACTCTACAATGTGGAGAAGAAATGGTATTCGCCAAATACTGTGCAATTCTTGTTTTCTATCTCAACAACAGCAGGCAGAATCCAACAATGTCGAGAAGTCTCGAACATCAAACAACAAACAAAATAACAACGGTGGAAAATCTCAGAACGGGAGGAAGTCTAAAGGCAATCGAAAATTACGTCATAAACAGTCATTTCACACAGCTACAAAAGGAAAAAGTCGACGAATAATATTTAAGAGAAACGTTAGTTTTCATTGTATTGACTTGACAGTTGAATTGAATGAAGGGCAAACACAGGACTAGGATAGGCTCACCCAGACTTTATATTCTGCCCCTGGGGTATATCTTCCATGTTAAAATTTGCCCTAGAAATCTGTCCGTGAATTTCAGAAAATAAGGTCTGCGCAAATTTTGCCAAAAATTAGGCTTTAACTTATTCCTAATATATAAACAGTGTTTTAGGTTTTAGGGCAAATAGAAAAATTTATTAGATTATCACTCCCGTCCCGTCCGCGTCAAAAATTCAGGAAATATTGATGCGGGAATGAAAAAAACAATTTTTTTGCCGCATCAATTATTTCAACAGCATAAAAATAACAATGCAGTTTTGTGACTTCAAATACATTTTCTTTAAAAACACTATAAAACTGGTTTAATTTTATAGTATTTTTAAAGAAAATACATTTTCTTTAAAAACACTATAAAATTAAACCAGTTTTTATACAATATTTACTATTACTAGCCAAATATAAACAGTCCCTCCCTCTAAACAAAAAAACCGCCCTCCCTCATTAATTTTTTTTTTTTAAAGAGTGATAATCTAATATTTTTTTCTATGTGCCCTTATGCAGTAATACGATTCCGCGCACCTATTTTCCTAGTGATTTTCCAAACATATTTGAGCTGGTTTTTGAGATATTATCCGCTCGACAGTGTGGCAGGTCACCATGTATTATTTACACTCTACATGTTTACTAATGGCAGAATATCATTAACCATTTTTGTTCTTTTTCTTTACAGCCATTGAAGTCTCCTGCATCGGTATCTACTGTAGTTACTTCAAATGGCATTTTTTATCAGGTAAAGTGTGTCAATGATTGATTGATTGATTGATTTAAGGTTGATGTGATTGATTACCACATACTGTATACACCATTTTCACCAAATCTGCTGAAATGAAAATTTCTGAGAACCTGGCAACTACCACTGGGGGACATCCAAAGGCATTTTGCTTAAGTTACTGTACCAGCGTTTATCTACAGTATGGCTGCTGTCCGGCTTTCTTTTATGTTGTAGCCTAGTCTTTGAGAAAAAATTGCCAAAACAAAAAAAAAGGGAAATAGGGGTACATAAAACCTGCATTGTTTTTTATTGTTTTATAGTGCTGCTGTGCTGCATGCGAATTTGCGTAACATAGGATAGTTTGGTAAAATCTCATGAATTATTCATAATCAAACATATAGAACGTATTTTGCGCATGCGCTGTTTTCAAGTCTGTGTCAGCCTCGGTTATCAGTTGTTCTGTGCATCACTCTCGAGCATAGCCTTTTTACGGCCTCGAGATTCAGCTTTTGTATTTGAATTGAATGCAAGAATAAAACAAGTGATTGATGGCAGATTCTGAAGTTTAATACATTTACATTTACTGTCAGTCTGAAAATACAAAATACTATTTAATATAGTTGTTCTATTGAAATGCGCTTTTCAAGTCTCTGAGCATGAACGATCTGCTGCTCTGTGGGTGTGTAGGCCTGTCACGATTATCAGTGGTTGTATAATAACGTAGGCCTAGTTCCCTACAGTTTTACAGAAATTCGGACATTAGGCCTACCTATAATCAAGAATAAATTATAGTCTTTAGAAATGCATATGAGGATATGAAATGTTTACGCTGAACAGTAAAATCTTATTGGAAGAATCGTCTGTTTAGTTTATTGCCATTTTGACCATAAAGCGTCCTACTACATCATAATAGGCCCAGCTTAAGCCTCCAGTGTTTAATCAATCTTACATTCATTGCCTGGTCTGGGCTAATTCGTATAAATGTAAAAAATTGTCTTGCCTCTAATTTGGCGTACGTATTCCAAAGCAGGTGATTCTTCTTTCCAACAATATTTGCATTTAGAAAGTGTCATCATAAGCGGATGGTGCGAAAGTTTGAAGTGAATAACTTGAAAATCGCGGTAGTGCAACAAAACACCTTCGGTCATGCCCAAATTATGCCAATACGGTGGTCCACTGACGCAAACTACTGATTGTGATAGGCGAAGTTTCACACGAAGGGTTCATCCTTGCAACATAGATGATCCGCCATACAATAGGCCTAAACAAACAAATTTTATTGCTCTTGGAGCCCAGCCTATGGGGAAAATCTACAGTATTTGAGTGCATAGGCCTATATTGCCTTAAACACATGTAAAAACGAGTGTCTTCTGAATTTGTGAGATAACTGATGAGTTGTGAGTGAATTTAATAGACCGAATCAGCGGCTCGGGTCACGTGACTTATAGTGGGTATTAAAGTTTGTTTACATCTATCGAGATCACCAGACGACAGTGCATTGAATATGGCTTCACCTTGTTGTTGATGTAAATCACATCATAGATGTTGCAAATTTTAGTTGGAATGCAAGTTATAATTGGGTAAATCACTTTAGAAGTGTTCCAAAATTAAATTTTCAAACACTTATCAGTTTGGTTTGGTAAGGCTCCAATGGATAGTGGGAATAAAGCCTGAAAGTTTTTCAAGGAAAGTACAGTACAGTAACCTTCACAACGGGCATAAGTCAAGAACATTATTCATGGAAAATGCTACAGTATCGCAGCATGAAAAAAAAAACCCCCATATGTTGCAAGAGTATTATTTTACAGTTTTTTTAAATCCAATAATACCAATATTGTGCACCAATCAAGATATTGTTTATAATGATTTCATTCTGAAAGTAATGTTATATACATTAAACAATCGTCTTTCTCAATGATAAACAGTATACAGCACTATGCAGTTGAGTGGGTTTCTCATGATAAACTATTACATAATAGGTATTAAATGCCAGTTAAGTGAAGTCTTTCATAACATTTGCAGTTGAGTGCATCTTTGCTGACAAAAGTAACACAGACTTGCAGTTGAGTAATTTTTTATTTTTAAAATTTCATATTTTCCGTTATAATTTCAAAAATCTGAATACATCACAAGAAGTGTTATATCCCCAAAAGTGCAAAATGCTGAAAAAAATTGTCAGTTGAGTGGTTTTTTTCATGACAGGGCAGGTATTATCACCAGCCTGTTTCACAAGTTTGGTTGAGCAATCAGTACCTTTAAGGGTTATTTTCTACTATATTACCTACCGTACTCGACTACAGAGATATATAGTCGAGGCATAACAACTCCCTGCCTGCTCGAGGGTGCAGCCTAGGCCTATACATATGTAGCCTACCGTACACTAGCTGCATTCCAGAGCCTAAATAAAATGTACAGAGATGGCCAAAGTAATTATAAATCACTATGAACTTTATTTTGTTAATTGCCTGCCAGTTTTAGGTTTTGGCAACTCAGTGTTGAAATCATCTTTTTGGGAATATCAACAAGATGTTTAATATATAGCATTAATTTCAATGTTTATTTTCACTTTTATCTCTTTGAATATTTGAATATTTTTTATACTTTTATCTCTTTGAATAGGGTGTGTATATACAAGTAGGCGACATCGTATCAATTCTGGATGTTGATGAAGGCATCTATTACGCACAAATTCGAGGTTTACTGCAGGATCAGTACTGCCAGAAGAGTGCTATAATTACTTGGTTGCTTCCAACACAGGCTTCAAACAAGGCTCAATTTGACCCTTCAACATATATACTAGGTATGAACTTTTAATTATCCACGCAACTAACTATACAAGGCTGGTATTGATGATGCAAACAGTAATGGATTTCAGGCCAGGATTCTTATTAAAATGTAAATGAACGTTTGATTTTGATTCCCATCCTATCACTATTTTCTTTGTTGACTTTGCAGTCAGTGCTTGTTAGATAAAAATTGTTGAATGTAATATTTTTTTACAGGTCCAGACGAAGATATACCACGGTCATTAGAATATATGGAATTTGTCTGCCATTGTCCATCTGAATATTTTAAACAAAAAGACTCTCCATATCCAGTTATACCACCAAGAAATGATAAAAACTTTGTTTGGACAACTATTGGTCCTAAGCAGCTGCCAACAGCCAATCAAATATTTGGGTCAAATCTGTGACCCTGTGCCTCAAAGGTTAGTTTTAGGTGCTTGGAATTGATGCCTGTGGCGATGGGGAACTTTTTAATTGCATGACGACGGTAGAACTTAAAACATTGTGACGTCACTAAGAAGTAATCTGTGCATTCAAGAACGTTGAGATATTATTGTCGCCTGGATTCTAGGATGCTGGCCCGAATCAACGGTGTGCAGATGAGTGAATTGGTTTCGTCATCATGCAAATCAAAAGTTCCCTAATGCTTATTGCAGATGTAGAATCCATCCAAAGATTTACTAAGCATGAAGCAGATCCAGAGTAAATAATTTTGCAGAAAGACCATCCCGATGCAAAACAACGTAACTGATATTTTAGTCGATTTTAAGATAATATTTGGAAATATGATAAACACTTCTGAATTACCTGCGAAAATTTCAGGTCTCAACAATGAGTGGTTTTTAGAGATAGCACCACTAAGCACAAAACTTGAAACCTTTTTTCCGTGGACAATACCGCACTGACATGTTTCCGAGGTAAAACAATGTATCTGTGAATATCGTTAACAACTTTGCATAATGTCTATAGTACTGTATATAGCCATACAAAATTTCAGAAAAGTATGACAATTTATTGCTAACTTTAAACTTTAACTTTAATTTTTTTTTTTTTTAATGAAAATTTCAAATTACATTGTTTTGCCACGAAACGGCAGAGAAGCCGACAGAGAAAATCATTATTATATGTTCTGTAATATATTTAGGATGGGAACAATTTGTGAAAAAGCATTTATACCGTGGAAAAGATTGATTCAAGAATTAAATTTTTCATTTGGTGCAGGATTCCTGATTGGGAGTGAGTGGGTTCCTACAGCAGGAATGTCATGTGATCTTTAGTTGATGATGGCTTCATTTGCTGGATGCAATAACTACATAACTTTAATAGGATCTGTAAAATGTGTAAGTTGTAGGTTACAGCAGGAACATAAAATAAGGCTTGCCATCCCAAAACCAGTTTAGGTTGCTAAATGTTAAACTGAGTAATTATCATTTGTCGACTTCATTACAGAGAAACCGTAATACTTTTACTCACTTCGGTGCTAAGTAGACCTGTCATTTTAAAGCTTATAATGTTGAGAATATGAATATATTAATTAATCTATTTTCTTGTATTGGTCACTGATGCTGCTTTTGTCATATAAACAATTTTTCAAACAGTCCACAAACAGATAAATTATAATATTTATATATCCCACTGCCTGCCGTTGATGATGGTTTTAAATAAAAGGATGACCGCTATTATCTAGTTTTTTTTTGCCTCACAGCACATTTGTTTTTTAATTTTCTCAATAAAATTAGTTTTTTCTCTGTCTTATGTCATTGGACAGAACCACTTTATTAAATCAATAAATTTCCCCTAGTCTCCTTAAAAGTATATACTGTAGTTGATATATACCCCTGTAGCTACATGAAAAATAATAATAATAGTTTTCTTATGTTGCCTGCTGTCCCAAAGCCAGCATACTGTCGCAAAAATGTTAAACTGAATAATTAGCACAAGAATGTGACAGTACTGTATATTTTAGTACAGAAAAGCTGTAATACTTTTACTCATAACTGTGGAAATAGTAAAGTCATACAGTTTATAGTGTGGAGAATATGAATATACAGTATTACAATTGTCTTGGTCACTGATGTTGGTTTTGACATGGCCAGCCCATAGTGACCATTTGAGGCTTTGCAGAGATGTCAAGATTGGACCGCAATAGCTAATCTTTGAGTTGATGTTTTTGAAAATATGAGAGTATCACCACTCTAGTATTTAGGCCTAGACCTACATGGATACATACATATTGCTTACAAAATATGCTTCGATTTCAGTAGATTTTCTAGGTGTTTTGCTTCATGAAAGTTTAAAAAAAAAGTTTGAGGATTATTTATTATTTGCCCTTTTAAAAATGTCAATCTCTCATATAGTCTGGAAGCTTTTGTCTGCAAATCATTTACAATTTTATAATAAAATGTCATAATGAATGTATATTGATTTACTGTCATTTGTGACTACAGTATGTTTTGTATAATTAGTAATCGGGCACATTAGGTCATTTCTTCTTATCATCCTTCTTGTAGCGTACATTGAATCTCTTGACTTTTAGTTCCTTCAGTTATGTGTCATACTTAATTTTTAACATTCAATAAGTTGGTTTTTTTTTCAATAAGTTTATCTCTTCGTATCATCCCTTTTATAGTACATACATTCAAACTTAGTGTGCAATAAAAGTCATTATATTATGATTTCATTTAGTTTCTGGATTAAAACTACCCAACAATGCCAGAATAGGGTTTACATGTAGGGTTGTTGGTGACACCTTCTGAGTGATACAGTGTATGGAGTATCTAGTATTATTGCGGAGAGGTTGGAACATAGGTAGTAGAAAATAATGAAGCAAGTTAGTAATTATTATTATTATTATTATTATTATTACTATAATAATTATTATTATTTTCATTATTAAGGTTATTACATTGTTGTTATCAATTATTATTTTGTTTTTTCTTTCATGGATTGTTTTTTTGATTTTTTTCCCCCTTCCATTCCATCTCCTATCATTTTGCACAGGGTATTTTTGTCTGGTTGGTCACTTTTGATGCTTGGATTTGTCTTCAAACTTGTCCAAGCAAAGATCGTAATCAAATCAAATGTGTGCATATTGAAATATGTCGTTCTACATATTTTGAATATTAATAAACAGGATAATTAATGTTAACACAATTGGCATTTTTTTTAGAACTCTACAAATCACCCACACCAAAACCAGTGCTGATTCGAGTCTCAGAAGCCCCAAGAGATTTTCTTATCACTTTTTAATGTCATAATTTATATGATTTTGGTTTTTTTTATTATGCTAAAAGAAGAAAAAAATTCTACCAACCTACCCTTTTTTTGGACTTTCCCAAAATGAGGCCAACACAATTTTTTTTTTTTTTTTTTTTGGCCTTATGTCAGTGAGGAAAAACTCTCTTTTCTGTTTTGACAACAGACATAGTAAGTCTAATTATTATTATTATTGTTTGATTGACACTCTGGAAATGTGTTGCTCATGAACTTGGCCTTTTAAACTTTATTAAAGGCCTCTCATGAGGAATTTCCTCCTTAACATACAAGACTAGGTAGAGGTCAGTACTCGGCAGTCATTGACCTTTGAATAAGCATTATTAACATTAGGGTAAAGTATTATTATCTTATTGCATGCTTGTTTCTTAAGGTCTGCTAATACCAAGGTCATTAATATACTGTACCAGATTTGTTTTATAGTAGTCGTTAACCTAGTGCTATTAGTAGTTCACATCTGCATCTGTCATGTCGTAATTCATACAAAAAATTCAGTAGACTATCCACCAGTTACAGACACTGCTTACTTCAAGCGTCGTCAACATTTTTGTGATTTTTAATACATCATTTTATTATTGTTGATGTTGCTGCTATTGTTGCTGCTACTGTTGCTGCTGCTAGTTAATTTCAAAATTATTTTTTATGATTTTTTTTGTCATTTTCAAGGGACAATACATCTTTAAACAACAGAACGAAAGCAGCAGATGACCATAATGCATACGATGAGTTTAGCCTTAAGTCTCCTTCACACCGAATCCCAATTTTAGGAGGAAGACCTACCAAAGAGATCAGAAAGTCGAATGCGTGTGTAGGATCAGGGATGCTGACGTTCAGCGCATGGGAAACGCGGCCAAATTTTGGTTCAGATCCAATATGAATGCAACTTTGACTTGGTGGTAAACAGGGGTCCCAAGTTAGAAAAATCCACATCCGGGAGATTGAGTCATATGAGTTTTTCAACACATCTAGATATCTGTTGCTCTGCATAGTGATAACCTAATGGGCCTAAATGAGAAAAAGAGGGGATAAAATCTCAAATTTTTAAGAACTTAAAAGTCATTAAAAGACACATCAGAAGTCGGAAAAGCTCATTTCCTGCCATCTAAGAATCAAAATTTTCTGGCCTTCCCTTTCTTTTTCTTTTCTTTTATTTTTTTTTAAACATTCTTACCCCCTCCCATCCTAAATTTGAACCCATATCCGCCCCTGAATATGGATGTGCATGCGCTTACTTATTCTCGGCCAGGCTGCTTATTCTTAATAAAACATTTCATGGTAGTCAAACATGAAGTCCTGTACTCGTTTTACCCAACATTATTAAAACATTACAGTGATTACTAACATCGCCACTATCCTTATTCAATATACACAAACCAATGTATACAAATAACATGATACCATGCTTGCCTTCTGATTCAATGATCCTGCATTCAAATTCTGTTAAGAGACTGGACCATTTTGTGTATGTTTGTCTTGTTAATACCACTTAAAAGTGATAAGTTCACTATAATAATATTCTTGCCTTTGTGTACTAAACTTTTTTTTTTATAAGAACCAGTAAAATTTTGCTCACTGTTCTTATTTCTTGGCTGATTTCAGACTCAGAATGTTCTTGTTTTGTTCTTACTTTACATACTTTTCAAACATAGAAAATTATTATTATACAGCAGTATACTACTGTACTGGAGTGTAGATAAAAATGGCCCCTGAAAAAGGCCCCGGAAAAAAAATGCACCAGAAAGAAGGCCCGGTAAAAATTGCCCCAAATGACAGGTACTCTGTATTGTATTATAGAAGGTATTATATAATAACACCTATTGCACATAAGGTAGAGATATAATTTTTTGGTTTTCCTATTTTTAAAAAATAAATAAAAACCTCATTTGACATTTTACCTCAGCCTCAATTTGTTCTTATTTAGTTTTTAATTTTTAAGTAATTTCAGACTCAGTTGCTCTTATAAAATGTGTTTTTATTTTTTTAAAGTGTAATAGGCTTAATGATAAAAATACTCCATCCAGTAAGCACACAGTAGGACTAGTAAATTGAGAATGTAACGTTCCTGTCCGCATCGGTACTATGAATCACATCGGGTTTTTTTCTCTCCCTCTCTCTTTTTTAGGGGGGTGGGGAGGGGGTGACTACCGTACTTTAGATTACTATGTTAATTAGGCCCTCTTTTGTATTCAAAACAATTGTTTACAGTGTACAATCGCACCTCTATTCAACAAAAATATCCTTACTGAGACCTCAATAACAAATTGTGTACTTGTTTAAAATTCTACTGTCTTGAAAAAACTATAAAATACAAGTTCTTTACCAGCTAAAATATCATCGTTAAATTTAACAGGAAACTTGAGCTCAACAAGATCCCAAGAATGTGCATATGATTAGGTCTCTGACTCATAATTTATTATGCAGCATTCAGCAACGACTCAATTTATTTCTCCTGTAATAAAGTTTAAGCCGATTGCATATAGGTAAAGAAGTATTCTGTAAACGAATGGGTCGGAAGTTGATCTAGATTGAACTACAGTATTACCTTTTTATTCATTACAGTGTGTCCTCTAGACCGACCGTATCAACGCCGGAAAAAGGTGAGGTTCTCTCCTGAACACTAAACATCGAAAACATCCTTCTATTTCTTTCATTACTGCTGACGTAACCTCCTTTTATCGTCGACGACGACCTAATCGTACAAAGCTAGTTTCATTACGGATTGATACTGAAGTATATTTAAACGTGATGCATGGGTTAATGTATCAATGTTGAATTTTATATATCGTCGTTTTTCTGCCCATACATGGTGATGCGAAAGTGTGGGTACAAATTATTATTCGTAATTATTATGTACACGTTATAGGCGTTATCTGATGTACATTCATCCTCCAAATGATTAACGATTCGCTTAGCGTACATGATTTCTCCATTTTGTTACCTGAATGTTTCGGATGACCATCATAATGTCACTGGCTTTATACAAAGGTTTAATTTGTATTTTATATTGTTTGACATCATGTTTATGTAACACGATCTCGATTCTTGAGAGACCATCAGATGCTCGGTTGAAAATAGGATCGGATGCCGTATTTAAATGCGTTATTAGTGATAATAAAGACCATGTTTATATTAGATGGTTAAACCATGAAACTTCAAAGTTCATAAGTCAAGATGGCGATATAAGGAATTGGGAACTATCTACTGAGCAGCAAGGACGTTTTGCAATAGAACATATACATTCTACCCAATTTGATTTGGAGATTTCACGAATACTGTATTCTGACAAAGGATCTTACGAGTGCGTGTTTGTTTATTACAATGGCCAAGAGTGGGACACGCAGTCATTCAATCCTCCTGCTATCGCACAACTCACTGTTCTCAAAGAACCCTCTCGTGATTCCCCCACGTGTACGATTGCTGACGAAGATGGCAATGTTCTTCCAACTGTGCGTTTACAAGGTGATGATCGTGTTCAGTTCCAGTGCTCTTCCCGTTCGCATGGTTCCACCAGTCCGAATCTAACGTTGTTTGTATCAGGTACACCAAAATCTGAAACAGATATTGTTGTAGACAAAATTGACCTGAAAACCATAACAACTGGGGTTGTTTCTCCAAGAAAAGGAATGAACATCCGTTGTGTTCTTGAAAGCGAGGCATTGGTGAAGACCAAAACATGTCAGTTGACGCCCGACGTTCGGCCAGTTATCAGTATACAGCCGAATAACGTTGTGAAGCCTGCTGGCTCTGAAATCAAATTCAGTTGTCTAGCGTCGGGATTTCGCACTGACACAATTATTGAATATAAATGGGAAGTATTTCCAGAGGTACATGGCAGTGTGTCCCATCAAGTAAACTCATCCTCTATATTTTATATAACCGTCCCCGAGAAGCCATTCAACTGTAGTTTTTACCTTGTCGTTTGCACAGTTTATACTTTGAATGGAACGAATTCGACATCAGCAACTCTACGGGTTCAAACGTTTCTTTCATCAGACAAACGCTCGATCAATCTCGCCAAAGATTCTAACGAAACGCTGGCAGTTGTTTTACCATTACTCGTCTTGGTTGTAGTAGTGATGGTACTCCTATTTCTGTGGAGACGACATCGAAAGCAAAAACTAAATCGATTTACGGGGCTACGCTATACAATTGAGCCGAGTACAAATTCAAACACAAATGTGCCCCTACAATATTTAGAAACATGTGGTAACGTATATTCAACCGGAACAGGCCCACAGCCTGAGAAGGTTTTTTCGCGGAGCAGTTCAATTAAAGATAATCTGTACGCAAGAATTCGGAAGTTCAGGAAATCACAAGATATCAGCGCCATGAGTCCTCCTCCTACAACAGCGGATGACAGTGTAAATGAGACAGTCAGGGCAATTATCGAAAATCATCGATTATCGGGTATTGATCATCGATTATCTGGTGTTGATGAAAATCTTGGTAGCATTAATGAAGAGTGTTCCTCTCAACATCTGGAACTCGAAGACTTCCATAGTAGCATTTTTGAAGATCACTCGAATGAAGAGTGCACGGGACACATCTATGAGAATGTCATAATAAAGTCGGAAAATCCATGAAAGCATTTGTGACCTATTAAAACCAAAAACAAAATCGCGTCTATATCTGGTTATGACTGTTAAAGTTTAATAACGGATATTTTATCTGGATGTTGATCACATTCCTTGAATCGGATTGTTTTTTGTTAATGCTTTTGTAATAGTTGCAATGAGAGATAATTTCATTGGTTCTCTGATTCATAACTCGCTATGCAAAGAAGGTTATCAAATCCGCTTCCATACTGCACTTCAAACACACAAGAGCACCTTTCATGGCCGGCAGAATATATATAGGCCCTATCTATGCAGATTTTTGTATGTTGGGCTCCCTCGCAATTCATATTCCCATTCATCTTGCTAGTATCTTACTAGTGGGCCCCCCCCCCCCCCCCCCCCCATTTTAAAAAAAAAACGTTCCTCCGGCCTTGCCTTTAAAGCTTGGTCCACTCGTCTAAAACGATGCTTGCACCAATGAAAGCAACCCACGCCAATGAAACCTCCACAGTCGATTTTTCAGGATTAACCAATTAAATTAGTGGTGTAGGGCCTACTGACGCAATCGTACAACAAATATGTTCTACGTAGACTTGACATTCGAGTTGCTTGTGGTTGTGCGCTTCCTAGTTCCTAGAACTTTTTAAGTTCCGGTCGCCAATTCCATTGTGGGATTTTATATGTGCTCGTTTTAAATGTTTTTAACAATGCATTAAATGATGTCAGTGGCTGATCTAGGAAATTGAAGCAGAGAGAGTGGGAGCCCGGGAGGGACTTTCACATGTAAAGGGTCTATACCACATCAGCCCCACCATGTTTGGGGCTAAGGTAAGAATATTTTTGATTGTGATATTTCTAGATGGCCGGAAATGACACTCACAGTCTTAAAATTTGAATATACGGTAATTTTCTTTTTATCCCGAGCTTTTAATCCACCACTGTCCTACAGCCGATGTCAGAGACACAATGCTGCTATGTATCAACAAGGTCCGTTTTCAGTCAGAATGCTAGATCGAGGACCCTATGGGTAGGGGTCGGGGCCCTGCGGACCGCCGCACGAGAGAGCAACGTTACGGCGCTTACTGTACACAAGGCAGCACAGTGAACCACTTGCAATTGATTGTTGTTGCGTACTGTGTGCATTAGCCAAGCTTTACACTCAATGATACGATTGTGCTAGCTCAGGATGTTGAAGCAGGGAATCGATAAGTATTGGGCACAAAATTAACCCCACCATCAGATTAGAAAACCGTGAAATTAACCCTACTTGATGCTTAAGCCGGGTTCACCAGAGCACCTATCGTGTATATTATATCATCATTTAACAGCATATTGCCTTCAAACCTCTGGATATACAGCGCATATGCATACAAATATATACAGTTCCTACATCAAATGATATGTATTATCCGTTTTTTATCAATGCAAACAATACTCTGACTTTATATATATATATACATATTATGTACC
>NW_022687603.1:438950-441492 GCF_011630105.1 Anneissia japonica | reverse complement strand
GATATCTCAGATAGAGCTTAATAGAAATAAAACAATAGCAGATGAACTTGGTTACTTCATATCTTTAATCGCTACAAATTTGTTTCATATGACCACACAGGGCCACACTCATCAGGCGAATTGTAAAATATGAATGACACAATATCCCAGGGTTTATAACTGAAATGGCTAATCAGGAAGTCGAACTAAATTACTATGTTACAAAGCCTATCGTTTATTGGTGCGATCTGGGGATTATAATTTAAATGGCTAATCAGGGAGTCAGACTGTTTATTATGTTATAGAGGCCTATTGTTCACTGTTGCATATCTGTTGCTAATTAAATATTTCTTTCTATGACGACAAGTTGGCACTAACTCATTCTTGCTATTGAGTGAGCATAGTTCTGGATGACATATAATTAAATACTTTTCATATAAACAAAGATTACAGCGCTTAGTCGTGTTTGAATATGGCTTACAGCGTTTCATAATTCTCCACTTAACAGTAAATTCTACGTTTCACGAAATTCACGTTTGAACACTCTCAACACCGTCACTCTCCTGTTCCTCGATGTCTCTGTTAAGGTTATATAGACGGACAACTCTCGACTTCTTTGTACTGCAAACCCACCGATCGTCACTGTTATCTTAACTAAAAGACTTTCATCCTCTTAAACTCAAACAGTTATTGATATTCAGCCAGTGTATTCGCATCAGACGAATTTGCTCAAGCGATGATGGCTATTTTGATCATGTCAACAAGATCACGGCTTACTTTCTGGATAACGGTTATCCCCTTAAATTTATCCTCAAACAAACCTCTAGAGCTATAGATTTTCTAGACCTTCTCTCCTCTCTCCCAATCCTAAGCCCATCACGGAAGGCATACTCCTAATCATGGATTACAGTCCCAGCAGCTCCCAACTAGCTAACATACTTAAAACAAGGATTACAATCCCTCAAACTCGATCCATTTAATATAAAAACCATTTTCAATGCGAACCGCTTACATTAATCCCGTAGGACCGCCGGTAATACCAAATGCCACAAGCCGGAAAAAATGGCCCCGGTAAAAATGGCTCCAAATGAAGGGTAGGTAAAAATGGCCCCAATATTAAAATTCTGTATTAAAACTGATTTTTTTTTTTAATCATTATATGCATTTTTTTTAACTGAAATAATTTAGTTTTTAAAAGGAATCTAACATCAAATAAATTACCATTTACATTTTACTTTTTGCAGAAATTACATATTCAATGATAAAATATTCAAAGATAAAAAAAAGCCATGAAATAACACTTTTTATTTTTTTCCATTTAAATGTTAAAAAATAGCAACAACATAATCAATAAATCAACATAAATCATGCATTTATTTATACTAACATAATTTATTTGTGGCCAATTTCAAGGAAGCGGAATCACAATTTTCCAGAAATTCAATCCGGGTATTGATAAACCCCACAAACAATGAGTTTATATATGAACATCAAATTATTATTTTTTTTTTTTTAGAAAAAGAGAATTCTACAATCGTAATTAAAGGGTTCGCAGTGTGTTTGGAGGATTGTGGTGTATTTGCAAGTATTTTTTCACAAAAAAATCAACATTTTAACCAAAAAATAGGTTCTTATAAATATTTAATTTTCTTATTACCAAGTGAGTCAATCACAATTAAATTGTTTGGTTTTCTACAGTGTGTTTTAGGAGGTTTTTGGGATTTAGCAATACCATTTGATCCTACCATAATTATTTTACCCTCACAATTACACGCCATTTTAATTCTTAGCATAATTGCCATATATACATAACTATGTATATAATATACCGGTAGTATCTCAGTTTACATTATTTAGTATAGTTTTAGACACTTAAATTGTATGTATGTCATTCCTCTACTTTGTTAGTGGAATAACGTTTTTGAAACTTATTTCAACTATCAAAAAATGTTCAATGGCCATCGTTTTCTGATAATCTCAGTGCATTATTTGCATCTGTCGTGTAACTGTATTTGTTATTGATTCAATTCTTGCTTATTACAGTATTTAAATATTTGAAGATTTAAAAAAAAAACATCATTTCTATTACTGAATTTTTTCATTGGGGCCATTTTTACCTACTTGTCATTTGGGGCCATTTTTACTGGGGCCATTCGTACCTACATTCCTCCTGCACTCCCGCAAACAAGCAAGAATCTCCCGGAAATTAACCCGCAAATTCATAATTTTGCATGTTTTCACTGCTTTATTAAATTTTTTCACGAAAGTCAATGCCGAAGGGTATCTGTGCAGCAAAATAAAATTAAATGTGTTAAGAAACCTCATTAACCAGATCAATGGCGTATCAAAGAGGGTGGGGCAGCCGGTCTGGACTCCCCTACATATTTCAAAATTATATTTTAAAAAATGGAGCAAAAAAGAAAATTATATTCAAATTTAATTTTCTTACCTCAGCTCCAACTATGGAGTGGCTGAGGTAAGGTCTGTCTCTTATACACATCTAGATGTGTATAAGAGACAGTAATTTGAAGTCATTGAACAATTGGTTTGCATAAATTGATTT
>NW_022687603.1:430155-438844 GCF_011630105.1 Anneissia japonica | reverse complement strand
TCAAGGACTATTGCTGTTCAAACTACGCATGCGCAAGAGTGTAAAATATTTGTTTTAGTTGGATTTGAATTTCCAACAGAGCCTCATTGGTCCAGTTGGTTAAGGCGTTTGCAGAGACGGCAGAAGATCTCGGTTGGGGTGATTTTTTCACACTCGCAGATTCCTCTTCTTTAACTTTCAAAATGGAATAAAATATATTGTGCTAACTGGAATCAAATTCAAATTAAAGCCAAATTAACCTTGACAGAACTATCATTTTCTACAGTATTTTGTGGTTGTTTCTGTTGCTTGCCTTCTGTTATATAAATAATTAGTGTACATAACAGTAAGGCAGAGATAATATATATTAATAATGATAAACATTTAAACAGGGTTGACATGAATTCCCTCCTTAATAGATTCTAAAATCTTATCACATCCGGACAAGGACTTGTCCGATGAATTTATGCTAAACCTCCGCTCATGGCGTACGTGAGAAGGGTGGTCAATATTTTAAGTGGTGTGTGTTGTCGTGTAATTTGTCCACCTGTTGGCCTTTTCCCGTCACCGGCAATCTTTTATTTCATTGATATTTTATTGCATTTTTGCCTGTGTAAAGTCGAATAAATAAAATAAAAATAAAATAAAATAAAACATGAACATCTTTGCAAATATAGACTTATACCATTTAATTATAGGCCTATTAATGTTATGATTTATTTCAACAACGAAAAACAATTAACAAGCATTTTCCAACTGTAAAACTAATTAAAATACATTTTTGGTTATTCAACTTTTAACATTAAGCCTCATTGCTGTTCTTGTTCTACTGTACGTTACTGTCATTACCACTGATAGGGCACATCGCATGGATGGCGCGGTCGGTTAAGGATGTGCTCTAAAAAGTTAATGTAGTGAGTTCGAATCGCGACTTTTTATCTTTTTTTCCAATTTTTTAAGATATTTTAATTTTGTACAAATGAACATTCTAAATATTTTTTTTGTGCAAATAAACATTCTAATTATTTAAGAATTTCTATCTTATTAGCTCTTCCAAAAAACCCAATATAATAACTTGCGCCTGTACCGTATTTAAGCGTGGAGGAACGCGCGGACCGGTGAGCGGTCGCTCTTGTACATAAAATGTTCCTTTTCCATGACAGCTCATGTATCTATCAGTACAAAATCTATATCTGTAAATAGAATGGTGGGGAAAATATGTTTTATATCAAATTAGGTTTTATTTGGTTGGCTTTCCATTTGTATTTTCGACATCCACTTTTTTTTAACACCCAATTGTCTACTACAGAATATTACAGAACCAAAATTCGGACCGCGTTTCCGATGCGCAGCTTCCCTATATTCTTACACACTGATTCGATTTTCTGATCGGTTCGGTAGGCCTTCCGATCCAAAAATGCGGGTTCAGTGTAAATGGCGCCTTGGGGTTATTGTATCTATGATATGTGAACATGTTTTTGTCAGTTGTTGTTTTTTATTTATTTTTCGGACAAAAAAATAAATAAAATGTAGGCCTATATTTTTTTTATTCTTTAACGAGAACATTGCTTAGAGAGAGTTTTAAAACCAATCGTTCACAACTCGCCTTATAGTTCGTTAGATGATTTTCGAAGTATTTTATAATACCCGAAGCGTATCAAAAAGAAATAAAATTCTACTAAAGAAAAATTATTATGTAGATTCGGACCTCTATTCAGTGTGCATCAGTTGTGGATCCAGGCACTCGCCTTCCCACGGCAGCAACATCAATCTCTACATATACTAAAATTGAAATAGTTTAGTACAAATGGTTATAAATCTGGAACTTCATATTTTCACGAATCTTCCAATGATGTTACTATATAAAATGTGTTTCTGTGCTCATGATCGACTCAATAGTGATTTTCCATCGGCTAGACGGTTTCCTAAACAGTGACGCCAAGATCAAAGATCATACGTTTAGATTCAGTAATGTTTTAATCTTAGAATATATCGGAAGTGACAGCAGGATAATAGGGTTGCGTATCTGCATTTAATAATACCTTTAGTGTCGCTTCAAATGTTTTCTACCATTTTCTAAAAAGCAACCGGTTGATGAGGTACTGACAAAAAAGACAAAAGAAGCTTATCATCGAGAATCAGTTGTTGATAATATTATGATGTGTATCAAGTTTATTAATTTGATGTGTGTTCTCATATACACAATCCAACAATCGGGAACTGTCAACAGTATATCTTTGGTTTCTGGACCGGAAGATGCTCATGTCGCGATTGGTACAGATGTCATCTTAAAATGTGAAGTAACTGATATAAATTCTAACACAATACATTGGATGAATAGAGATATAGTTATTAGCACTAATCAATCTATTGTACAGAAAGGTTATGAAAGATTTGCTATAGTTCCCGGTTCGTATAATTTGAATATTTCCAACGTCCGGCCATCTGATTCTGGCGAATACGAGTGTCTCTATGATCGTAAAGGGAAATTTACTCGGTTTGATCCACGCGCTAATGCAACGTTAACTGTTCAGCAGATACCATCTGTAAATTGTTCAATAATAAGAGATGGCATTCAGGTTACGTCGAAGACACAGTATTTTTACGTAGGTGAGTCTATTAAATTCCAGTGCTCTACTGAAAGACACGGGATTCTTAACATCACAAGATCCGATGTTGATGTTCCTGAAAATAAAACCGAAAACGATTTTGGTCAGAAACAGGTGGAATATCAGGTGAAGTTAATTGAAAATAATGATATCGAGTTCAAATGCTATCTTGAAAGCGAGGTCCTGGCAAAACCCAAAGTTTGTAAAATCAAACTAATTGCTAATTTAACTGTTCCCTGGTCTGAATCACCGAATAACAAACAGGGAATATCCATAATTTTCCCTCTTGTCATTGCACCCATAGCAGCACTCACAGTACTGTCTGCTGCTTTTCTGCTATTTTATTGTCGAAAAAAACGCAAACATACTCGACACAATTTAACCCCAACCATATACGAAAATACAGTTAATCCTACAGAAAGCACAGGACAACATTTGCATGGGAGTGAGAGTGGAGATATCATTTATCAGGAACCAGATATCATAGCAAGTGATTCTGTTACTTTTTGCCAAAACCAAGAAGACAGAATTGATGAAGAAGCAATTATTCTTTATGATAGGCCTAGGCCTAATATTGGGAGCAGTCAGGCGATTGTATACACAAATCGTACTTATGTAAACACTCGCTAGAACTGAAGATAATCATGTTGGTGTCAATAAACAAAATAACATAATAATTATGCGAAGAAAATCTTCGACGATCGAAATAAATGTTAAATTCTGCATTAATTAGTGTATACCATCGATATTAATACTGTATTTTTTTTTCTGTGTTTTCATAACATGAGTATCCAAAAATGTCCTCTTATCACTGTAAAGAATACAGTACATACGTATAATAGGCATCATATTCGATCTTTAGTACCGGTAGTTCCCATTAGTGGTGATCTTAAGGATATTACCAGGCTAGTCCTACTTGCTTGGTGATTGTCTGTCTGTCCCACCTTGTACATTGGCAATTGTCTGGAGTGGTGTCGAAGGTGTTTTCTTGAGTATTGAAACCTATTGTATTTGTCCGGTTCAGTGTCCCGGTCACTATTTTTGGAGTGATAGACCGGCACTGAACACTTTGTAGATATTAGGCGCTAGGCTATATAGGGCCTAAATAATTTGATTTATTGATAGTCCAGGATTAGACATAGAACCCTTCGATTATTGTAATGGACTTGGAAGTGTCAATCAAACTTATCAATCTCATAAAATAGTTTTCCAGGTGTATTGCAGATCATTAAACAAATAGCATTATCTATGTAAAGATACACACAGGATCAAGGTACAATATATAATATTATCCTTTCATTTAAAACGCCCACACAGTTTTCTTCAAGAAAAATTGTAAAATGACAATAAAGAATCAACGATAAAGAGTGGTCAATGTTAAAAGATAGGTATAGAATCGGTATTAAAAAGACATTTTTAAACTGACAAGAAAAATTGTTAAAGGAAAAATGTGATGTTATGTCCTGTAATAGTTGATATTAAAAAGGGATGTGACAATGTCGTGGGTGTTAAATTCCCTGAATGAATAAATGTTTGAGTAATTGTCTCATGTAGGCCTATATTTCCTGGCTGCTTTATCGTATGTAAACGCCTTGTCTGTATTATTGTTTTTGCTATAATATTTACGATTCCCAGCAGGGAATAATCGGTCATTACTTATAAATTAATAGTGAAGTTATCAAACAACTATTATGACTGGATTAATGGAGGAAAACAGTATTTGATTATGATCTAATCTAGATCAAAATCAACTGTGACTAATATATTGGGATTTCTCCCCCCCCCCCATCCTAATTCTCGCTCTCCCCTGTCTATCTTTCTATTTATAAATATCTAGCTAACATTTCCTTGTTCAAAAGTATTAAACTAAATAACGTAGGCCTAATCTTACCTGATTTATAGCATAATTATATAATTAATAATAATATGGTTTATAGTGAATGTAATTTATTTTCGTTTATATAGTATTTCCTTACCCTGGTTTCTCTTGTATATTTCTTTCTATTTCCATTTCCTACCTCATATTTTGTTTTCATTTATATTACAGAAAACTCATTTATGATTAACCTGGTCTAATATAAGGATTATAGTTATATGCAAAAAAAAAAACATCGACATTTAGTATTATTACGCAGATATTACATTATAAGTGACACTGTGTGTCTGTGTGTGTGTGTGTGTATGTATGTATATAAGACTATAAAACCTTATTTGGCTATGATACATTATCCTGTAGTTGTGTGATTTTATTCTTTACTCGGGTAAGTACCAGCCAGGGCACAGCCACTCAATTAATTGATGAAAAAATCTTATTCTGTCGGACAGAGAAGCCACTAGAAACATACCAAAATTATCAAATTACCGGTCCTACTCATAAAATAGGCTCCCAGTGGGAGCGTGTGTCTGCTGCCTTATACAGGAGTTTTTTGGGGTTTTTTTAATTATTATTTTATCTGATGTTCTTCAATATGCAGATGTGTGTATTATTGTAGTGTATCTGGATTTTTCATGAACATTTTCTTTCATAACAATATTCTGTATAGGCATATTACTATATTACACTAAAAAAAAAAAAAAAACTTTTAAAATGAGTAACTTTGGGAGTTACCGCGTTGTTGTTGATCACGAAGAGTACTACCATGTTCTAGAGGGCGTCCTTCAAATGATGATAAAAGGCGTTCGTGTCGAACGCGTGCTGCGTCTCTATAACACGTGTTCGAGTTTCGAACGCAATGGCCCTTTCAGCAAAGATACTAGAAATACAAGAGAGAGTTCTCCCCATAGAGCAATTAAACAACTAGAGTGCTGACAAGATGGCGCAGCAATGCAGAGTTATGTATGTGTACCATCCAAGATGGCCGTCGTAGTAAAGCGCCACCTTCAGGCTTATAGTATACATATTATTACATGAATAAGCCCTCTGACTGACTATTATTTCATTAATGATAATGAGTAATGGTAATAACAAATTATTAAACTATTGTAGCCAAAATGAGGCCAAGTGGAGCATCTTATTCAAAAATAAAGTACCAAGGAATGAAAATTAAAATCGTGTACATTACACCCAAGCATCGCAACGCTCGAGTTTCAACATACGGGTAACTAACTGTACTGAACTTTCTGAGTAAATTGAGGGCGCAATTGTAAACGATGGTGCTTAGCAAAATTTGATTGGCTAAATCTATGGCAGCCATCTTGGATGGTACACACACACACAGTTCTGCGTATTTCGAACATCGAATACATTGGGGTTAGCGCTCTAGTATTCTTATTGAATCTCTATGTTTATTACCCAGTACTCCACCGCGCACGGTAGGTTTGTCTGTTTATCTGTTCTCCACAAGATACTGTACTTTTGTTTTCTGCTTACTGAGTTTATAGCGGGCGTACTTCTACCGCGCTGCGCAGAGCCATAGATATATATCAAAGATCTTATAAACACAAGATAGCGTTCTTCGCGATTTACGCGTGCAAATTCTGTAATAAGGCATGAATGGCGCCCTCTCGCTAAATTGGAAACTTTTGACCCTTGACCGCTCTGACCATACCACCGTACACCAATCCTTTGAACAGCAGAACAGGAACCATCTCAGATCCATGGCAACAGATAGGACGCCCTCTTCCAAAACTGATTACTTTTTCTCTTTGGTATAATAGCACATGAACGGCGCCCTCTTGCTAAATTGGAAACTTTTGAACCTTGACCGACGCTTCTATTTGTTACGCGTAAATCGCGGAGAACGCTATCTTGTGTTTATAAGATCTTTGATATATATGGCTATGGCTCTGGCGCTGCGGAGCGCTGCACTGGGTAATAAAAAGAATATACAACCGTTAGTGGGCGTCCTACAAAGGCGTGACGTTTTTACGAACGGGACTTTGCTCTCTTGTTCTATTTATACTCTTTGGTACCATCCAAAAACCGAAAGGTCCACTGATTAATCTCAGATAAGAAAGTATAATACATACTCCAAGTATTGAAATACACGCCATCGTGTTGGGATTCAATATTTTGACATTAATTATGTCATCAATGACATAATTATTGTCGAAATATTGAATCCCAACACGATGGCGTGTACTGTTCAATACTTGGAGTATACTTTCGTACTATCCAAGATGGCTGACATATGAAAATATTTTTGCAGAATATTTTCGATCTTTGAAAACCTTTATTTATTTATTTATTTATTTATATATATATATATATATGATATTGAAGAAAGTTAGCCGTTAACACTGTTGAATAAATATATTATAAATCATCAAAAGTACATATACAGTGTTTAATAAGGACATGATGGAACATCGTAGGCTACCCTGTAGCTTTTAAACGAATAAAGTCCTATGAAAAATCATTGTGTAATAAAATGCCTCCGACGGGATTCGAACCTGCGACCTCTCGCTGACAAGGCGAGCGTCATAACCACTAGACCACGAAGGCTTCATGGTTGAACAGGCCCAAATACCCGTCGGGAACATTGTATTACACAATGCTATGCCTCAAGAGGGCGTTCGGCCAGATAAATCTGGAAATACGGCTAGAAATACTGTCGTATATTATATATGATATTGAAGAAATATCATATCATATAGGCCTGCCCATTTGAAATTTATGTCAATAATACTTGTTAATGTTCAAATTTACATAATTATGCTAGATATAAGATACTGATTGTAGACGTATAATAATAATCCAAATGAGGATTCACCTAAAATACTGTTTTCTGGTCGTCAGATCTGTTAAAGTCTTTACAACAACCGTATAAATTATGAATATGAATTGGCAATCTGGTTTCTTTTCTTTACGTTTTTAGCAAAACTGGCGACCCACATTTGGGTCGCGACCTATAGTATGGGAAGCGTGGGTGTACATAGTGCTATATCGAATTAGTAGGACGACGTTATTAGTAATATTGTAATGGTGATATTTTGGGTAGAAAGGGAGCAGGACTGACAGCATAGTAACTGTACATTTCTAAAAATACTTAGTGCCGGTCTATAGTGAGAGGGATTCAGAGACCAAAGCTGCTAAAGACTACTAAAAACCCGGTCCTGAATGTGGTCTCTATTTGGAGGGAGACCTGTATTATGCTGTCCGGACTTTTATTCACCGTACATTAGTGGTGGATCGACGCAGTCGCTTTCCCCACGGCAGCAACAAAAAAAAATCTCTGAACTAAAATTGAAGTAGATTAGAAAATAGAATAAAGTAAAATGGTTAAAATTCAAATTAAACTTCATAGTTCAGGACCACAAATATCCAAACTCCTGACCATAACGGCTGTTGGAGCAATTTTATAGCTCCATGGTTGTAGCTTCGCACCACTGATTGGAGCCTCGCACCGTGACCCCTGTAAACATTCTGGATTCCACTCTGAATGTCAAGCCGGGCACTCACTGCGTCGTATGGTCCGGGCCGACAAATTCAACTCCGCTCCAGGGGTGGTGCCAGCGGGGGAGGGGGCGGGGACAGGGCCCCTGTCGGGGAGAACTGGCCCACCCGTCGGGGAAAAAAGCACAATTCGTCGGGGAGAAAAAAAATTATATGTATTTGCTAAAATAGGCTATTAGTAGACTCTAAAATCGATTAAATAATCCTTTGAAACTCCTAAATTTGGGGTCTGCAGGTAGCGTTAATAACGCCAAGGACGTGGCGTAGTGAGTGGCTTTAACAACGCCACTGCCTAGTTCACACACAAAGGCGTACGCTACGCCAGGCTTAAGCCAGCCTTACGCCGTGTGTGTGAACATAGCCTAACAAGACAGTTTATTCGCTGCATTTTCAAGCGTTGCTGGATAGATTCCGAGAAATCAATAACTGATAAAAATGCTTACTGGTATCGCGGGGCGTTTGAAATATTACATAATAGATTATGATTATTTCTTTGTAATTACCGCTCTCTCAGAATGCACGGCGAAAACAAGCGCAGATTAATTAAAATTAACAGAAATTCGTGTTCCTCCATTCTGTTGGTACTTACTTAATCGTTGACAATCGTTAAATAAAATAACCAGTGAAGTAAAAACAAAATTGGATTACGAGAAAAAATAATATCGGAATATAAAAGACAATCGATTAACAACAGTAAACTATCCAC
>NW_022687603.1:411548-429954 GCF_011630105.1 Anneissia japonica | reverse complement strand
TACATTGCTGTTAGCGCTCTAGTATTCTTATTATACCTCTATGCAGAAAACAAAAGCACAGTATCTTGTGGAGAACAGATAAACAGACAAACCTACAGTGCGCGGTGCAGTACTGGGTAATAAAACATACAAGCGTTAGTTGGCGTCCTACACTAGCTGCGTAGAGCGTATCGTTTTTTTACGCTCCCAATGAGCGTTGTTGGCTCTCTTGTTCTATTTATACTCTTTGATACTACACACTAAATACGAACACGGATTCACGTCCTTGAATGTGTTTACGCTAGCCGAGACGATCCTCCAAACGTCGGCGTTTATACAACACACCATTACAAGGGCTAACCATAGAGCTATTAAACAACTAGAGTGCTGACAAGATGGCGGGGCAATGCAGAGTTGTGTATGTGTACCATCCATAGAGGTATAATAAGAATACTAGAGCGCTAACCGCAATGTATTCGATGTTCGAAATACGCAAAACTGTGTGTGTGTACCATCCAAGTAGAGTGTATTCGAGCACACCCGGCCGCTAGTCATTTTAACATCATTTTGACCCAAGAAACATTTCATAACATCATTTTGGTCCAAGGCTCATTTCATGACGTCATCGGGTCAAATGAGGTCATTTGACTCCGATGAGTCACGTGACCCGATGTCGTCATTTAACATCATTTGACCCCGATGACCTCACGTGACCCCGATGTCGTCATTTAACATCATTTGACCCCGATGACGTCATTTGACCCCGATGACGTCACGTGACCCCGATGACGTCACGTGACCCCGATGACGTCATCACGCGTGATGACGTCATCACAAAAGGTCATTTCCACAAAACAGTCACGTAATCTAAATTCGTTTCCCGCTTGCAGCCTCTTGAGCCAATCTCGTTTTTAGCGAGTCGATTGCACTCTTCCCCTTTGCAATCGCATCTTGCTTCATCTCTTGATACTTGGTATATTCCTCGAGGATTAGTTTAAACTCTTGATCGCTAATTACATTATCCTCCAAAGCGGCGGAAACGATGCTATCGATTTCAGGTTGTCGTCATCGATACAAAACTCATTTTCAGCAATCAGTCACGTGATTACGAAATCTAGTCAGGAGTCTTGCTCAATCTTGTAATGTCCGTACGCGTAGGTAGTTATTCCGTCGTCGAGAATATACCGTTTAGTGTCTAACGGAGATAGCGACTTTTTAGTCTGATTGATCGTGTAAAGCACATGCTTGCTGCTTCGAATCGAACTCATGTCGCAATGCATATCCTCTCTACTCGTCAACACGCGCACGTAATCGTCGTGATTTAAACGGTCCCTTACGACGTATCTGGCGACTCCCTTTGCCCGCTTGACATCCAACCTCGGGTCTTGCGTCTTGATTGAATACATTTTCGGTCTGAGTCCAACAAATTCCGTCATGACGCGTCCGCCCAATTCGTCCTTCATCTTTCCTAAAACCTTTTTATTTTTCTCGCTGTACAGACGACTGCCCTCGTCATAGTTGCTCGTGTCGAACCAATCTAAATTTTCTCGCATGTCGGCGTAAACGTCCTCGGTGGCGATCTTGAGAAACAAGCTATCGGTGTCTGTGTACAAGAGCTTGACGCGATCGCCGTACGCGGGTACGAGCTTGTCGTACCAAAACTCGTACATTAAAAGCTTGCTCAGATCCAAGACGGCCGTACCGCAATAGATGGGTTTGTTGAGCTTGACCCGCGTCTTGTCCATGTGGATGGCAACGAGATCATCGTTGATATCGACAAAGCTGTTAAAGTTTGGTTTCGCAAAGAGCTTGGTTATTTTTCTAGTTTCGCTAGTTTTGCACAAATGAACGGTTTGCCTGTTGCGAACATTTTCCATAGTCTTGCCGAAAACGGAATTGTTCATCAGCTTGAAAAAGTCCTTTTCAAAGTCAGTTTTTGCCCCTTTTCTAAGCTCGGTATTCATGTCGATGTACTCGCTCATCCACGGTCTCTGCGTAAACTCGACGATGCGATGAACCTTGGTCAGCACGAGACCCTTTGCGAGATAAAACTGCAAGTTTCTATAGTGCACGACGTACTTGGTCTTGGTCATCAGATTCGGCACGAGTTTCTCGACACTCGGATTTTCGTCGCCCAGCAGGTCGTGCTGGTAGGGACTCATCCAATCGCGGCGGGGAGCGATCGTCTCGGGTGCCAGGGGGTAATCGTTTAACAGATCGTGCGTTTCTTTCGGCACCTCCAGGTCCACCTCGAGAACGTACCCCTTTCCGCCGTCGACCGTTGTCTTGAGGACCGACTTGTACTCGTCCGGATCGATCCACCTAAAGTCCGATACGGGTAACGGCTGTCTCATGGCCCACCCGTACAGATTGTTGGCATCGAGATCTAGTCCGTACGTGCTGGGTTTCGTCTCGTCGTAGTCGTCCATGTACTTGTTGTTAAACTTGCAGTATCGATGGGAAACCATGCTGATACCGCCTCTGATTCCCTTTTCGAACATCATGTGCATGTCCAAGTCGGTCATCAGCTCGAGCTCCACCCCGGTCTTGCTGAGCAGCGCGTCCCAACTGAAACCCGGCAGCGTGAAATAGTTGCACGGATCCAATCCGTACACTCGATACGCGGTAGCTCTAAAGTTTTGGAACACGTCGGCCAACAGCAAAACGTCCGTCTTGAGGTAGAGGTCGTGATAGTCGCCGAGGTTTTTACATCCAAAGTGCTCGTAAACCCTAGCGGCGTGCTCGTAGTCGTCGTCGCTCACGCCCTCGTTGCGCAGGCTGCTGTAAAATAGCTCCTTGTCGGGCAAGCCCTCCTCTCGAAACTTGTCAAACGAATCCATGTATTCGTACGGATACACGCCCTTTCTCGCGACTAGCCTCAGGTCGTCCTCGTCGTTGAAAAACGTCTCGGTGAGCTTAAACTCGTCGATCGGCAGCTTGCTAACCAGTTGAGCCAAGAGGCGTTTAGAAATTTCATCGAATCGATAAATCGCAGGTTACCTAGGCTAAAGGAAATGTACTTTTCCGTATTGCTCGGGATGCAATCGATCTTTCCCGGCATCTCTCCGAGGGCCTGCATGATCAAGTGCCCGTCGTACCCGGCCAGATTGTGGAATATCACGGGTACGGGCGTATGCTCGGTTAACCGCAACTTGAGATTGCAAACCGCGTGTGCCGCTCCGCGATACGCGTCGGTAACGTGGCAATGATCTCGCACCTTTTGCCCGTTCTTTTTCGTCATACACTCGTAGCACGTCTTGTAATTATTGTCGGGGTTTGCCTTGACCTTGATGCATTTCCGACAGTCGGCGCCGCCTGCGGCGGCGGCGTATTCCGTAAAGCCGCCTCGCTCGCAGATCCAACAGGTCGTCGCGGCCTCGTAGCCCGCCTCGTCCTCGCTCGTCATGACGCTGCGGGGGTCGACGGGTTTTCGCTTGAAAATGTCGACAATTTTATCCTTTTCGATCACGAGTCGTTCCAAAAAGGATTTTACGCACGCGCTCGCATTTTCGGTATTTGCGCTGTGCGATCCGTGTCCGACCGCTCGACCGTCGTACCTTACCACCACGTACGACCAACCGCACGGCACGTGCTTGTTGGTTCTAAACGTTTTCGGTCCGTCCTCGTCTGTCGGCACCTTTTCCAAGATGCACTCGAAATCTGCATAGATTACAAACGGCGTCTTACTTTTGTGTTGTACGTTTTTAAATTTCAACACCTTGTCTTTTTCATCGACGACTTGCACCGCCGTTATACCGTCGTTTAGACCCCTGCAATCGGGCTCGTGTTTTAACAAGCGTTCTTCCGTGCTAAAAACGTGCATGCATCGCGAGCATAAATGCTTTTTCCCGTTGTGCTTGCTGTAACCGACGAGAAGCGGGCTCATCTTTTTAATACACATGTAATGATTATCGTACAGCAAGAGATTAATCAGCGTACGCCCCACGTGCTCGCCGTCAAAGTATAGTGGATGCAAATACCCCTTACCCTCTTCTTCCCAGCCGTAAACGTTAATCTTGAGCCGAGGATTATTCTTTTCGATGATTTTAATCTGTTTGACCGGCGTGGGGAACGTGATGCCGCTCCAGTCGAGCTCGTCCAGATGTTGAGCATAATTCGAGGGTCTGTCGGTGTGACCCTTGACGGGATGAAGCGCGCTGGCAATGGCGTATTTGATGCACGAGACGTCTTTGACTTTTACGTTGACGATTGCCTTTTTATTTTTCAGCGCGTTGGGTAACGGTACGTACGTGCCACCGCGTAAGAGATTGTACCTGACAATCGCTATATCGAGATGCTCGAGATGATTTACGTGCCACCCCGATCCGTTTTCACCCCATCGCTCAATCATCGTGACTATGCGATTTACGATCCCTTCCAAATCTAATTCTATGAAAATTCTATATCTACCCGAGTGAAGGGCGAGTACGACCGTCTCTGCCTCTCGCGTCATATTTACGAGCAAAACGAGTCGATATCTGATTTCCCCGAAACGATGATTTTGTAATATTTCCTCGATACGATCCCTATATTGCAAGATTACGCGTGGATCGATAAAACGCGTCAGGTCTATCCGATGAGTTTCGTGCGTCTCGGTCGCGCGAATACGATCAAATCTAGATTGGTGGTTTAAGGGTTCCAATTCACGTTCTGCCCTTTGTTGCATTTCTCCACTTGGATTTAAAACTTGTCGTTGTTTCCCACGTTTTCGCTGCTTGCGTTTCCCGCGTTTCCCACGTTTACCACGTTTCCCACGTTTTCGCTGCTTGCGTTTCCCACGTTTCCCACGTCCCCGCTGCTCGCGTTGCTCGCGTTCCTCGCGTTCCCGTTCCTCGTGTTCCCGTTCCTCGCGTTCCCGCTCCTCGCGTTCCCGCTCCTCGCGTTCCCGCTGCTCCCGCTCGCGTTGCTTGCGTTGCTCGCGTTGCTTGCGTTGCTCGCGTTTTCGCTGCTTGCGTTGCTCGCGTTTCTCGCGTTTTCGCTGCTCGCGCTCCTCGCGTTCCTCACGTTCCCGCTGCTCGCGTTCCTCACGTTCCCGCTGCTCGCGTTCCTCACGTTTTCGCTGCTTGCGTTTCCCACGTTTCTCACGTTTTCGCTGCTTGCGTTTCCCACGTTCTCGATTGTTGAATAGACTCATTTTTAATAAATAGCTCATTCCCTTAAGTCAGAATCAAAATTGCAAATACGTCGATAGAGGGCGCACGTCAGTTTAAAGATTACGAAATACAATTGTATTTCGCAATTCACTGGGTCGTAACCACTTTACGAGGACGTCCTGGTCGACGTTTGGGTGCACACTTTTTACACTCACCGTTAATTGTAACCTTGCATCCTATACCGCATACGTTACACGGAAATATCTTGCTATTGTGTATTATCCTATACTTGTGATAGGCGCAATACCCCTTGAGGTGATCGGGTAGCGAGTCTTGATCTCGATGAATAATCTTGCGACATAGTTCGGTCGAACCCATCTTGAGATAACGACAACCGTCATCACCCTCATCGCGTCGACTAGGCGATCGACGCTTCAAGAGTATCGCGTTGCTTACAACTTGTCCACCGCATCTATAGCAAATACTGTGTAGTATAGTCCTACAACCCTTACCACATTTTTCGCACGAAACCGTACCCCCACCTCGCACGATACTAAACTTGTGACCGCGGCAATATCCGCGTAGATGCTCGGGTAGCGAGTCTTGATGTTTCAATATCGCTTTTCCACACAATTCGGTCGAACCCATCCTGATCCAACGACAAGTATTTTGAATCATTTTTATTACAACGCGTTTTTCCCCTTAATCCATTTTCATTTAGGTGGTAATTGCGTGTCGATGGGAACGACCAACAATTCTTCTCGTACAAAACTCCTCGGTACGCCTCGTAAAAAATACAAGACGGGTTGTTGAGGTTTGATCATGACGTTTCGCACGTCGTACGTATCGATACTCCATATCGGATCGGTAGCTCTGCGTCTTTCACCCCCTTCCAATTCTCCGGGTCTGTACAGGTATCGTACGCGCAAGCTCGAATCCAAGACTCGCTCGTCCAATCCGACGGGTCGATTATACTTGGGCTCGTATTTAATTTCGGCTCGCCTACGTACAGCCTCGTCGGGGCCTTGAGCGTTCAACTCGTTCAAAACGGGTTTCAGATTTTCCACCCATTCCGCGTTACGTTTCGTCGGATCCAACATTTCTCGAGCATACTGATGCGGAAACAGTTTGACGGCAAGAGTCTTGTTGAACCTTTCTACGATTCCTTGCGATTTGTGATTACCGGGTACTCCCACGCTCACGCGTACGTTATGCCCCTTCATGACTTTTAACGTTTCACCTTTAAATTCGCTGCCCGAATCGACTTGCAACGTTTCGGGCCACGTCAACTTGCGAGCGTAAATCTTACTAAAGGCTCGTGCAACCTCTGGCGAGTTTTTGGTCGTCAACGGTTCCGCTTCCTTGTATCTACTCGCCACGTCGACGACCGTCAAGGCGTACTTGTACGTTTTTCCTCTGTACCTATCGTGCGGTAAAAAGAGTAGGTCAGCTTGATGGACTTGGTTTACCGAGACGCTTTGCCTCGTCGGTACGCTCGGTACGTGTTTGGGCGGCGGTAGATAAATTTGCCACATGCTCTGCTTAAACAACCACTCTTTAACGACGTCTCGCGATATCCTCGTCTTGCTGACGAGTTGTTCGATGGCACCTCACCCTGCCATAAATGTTGGGGAGCGTAGTATACACGTTCGAGTTGCCGTATTTCACGTTTCGTACTCATATTTACAAATATTGCAAATATTTTATAAATATTTTACAGACACGTACGCGATAATGCTCAATACGACGATCAATCCGACCAGCTCCGCATCTTGCTGCGATTCGCTAGGCGAATAAAAGTCGGACAGCTGCGGTTCTCGCTCGAGTTGCAGGTTATCGTTCGATCCGCCCATTCTATAGTATTCTCTCATTGCAGATTCAACGTCCGAAAAGGTTCCTTGGGCATGCTGCTCGCGTCCAAGTTTTTCGTTGATGTAATCGAGTTGCGAGGCTCGTTTTTTGCTCCACGAATCTCGAGCCTGAGACAATTGTTCCAAGGCTAAATCGTGCCGTTTGCGTTCCGCGTCGCCGCCGCTCATGCGACTGAATAAAAAGTTGCTTCCGCTAAAAGCTAGGGCGTTTACGGCCGCACCACCAACCATCATTGCTACGGTTGCCATTTTTTAATTATAGTATTTATTTTATAATCTTATCGGGAATGTAGCCGTTGGCCACCAGCATGTCCTTGGTCAGCGTCGAAGCCGCTATCAGACCCGCGAGCTTTGCCGTATCGACGACGGTCAGCTTGTCTACGAGCGGTGCTTTGCTTCCCACCACCTTCTTCAGTATCATTACGTAACTGACCGTCAACGTAGACACGATCGCTCCGCTGTACAAGCTGTTTACAATTACTTTTGTATCGATGCCACTCATACTTTTTTAAGCAAGAGAGATTTTTAATTACATTTCAAACGGATCTGGCTTGACCGGCTTGGGCGGCTTGGGCGGTGTCGGTGCCGGTGCCGGCGGTGGCGGTGCCGGTGCCGGCGGTGTCGGTGCCGGTGCCGGCGGCTTCCTAACCGGAGTGGATGCACTTGGCTTGGTAAATGCATCGTAGACTAGATACCCCAACGCGACAAGCGTCAGATACGGAAGGCAACTCGAAAACGACACGTTGACGACGCTCGATACGTCCGAGGCTTGACGTCGTTTCTCGGCAATTGCTTTACCGGCCGCAACTCGCTTGGGATTCTTGCTCGTGACTTGGGTAATTGTTTCGTCCATTTATTAAATGTCGGTAATTTTTTTACTCGGTAATTACACGGTAAAATTACTCGGGCAGGTCGGTAATCGTAGACGCCTCAGACGACGTAGACACCTCAGGTGCCACCGGGGCCGATTGATCGTTTAAAATCGGTGCCTGCGGCGTCTGCGGCGTAGGCGTCGTAGACGCCGTAGACGCCGTTGGCGTCGTCGATCGTTCGTATTTCACGTGTCTTGCCGTGTGCATCGCGACCGAAATCGGCGCGAGCCACGCTCCAAATTTATAATAGAGCTCGCACGCAACGGGATTCAACGCTTCCATCAAGAACCGATCGTTTTCGAGATCATTGCCGAGTTGCTCGGTCGAATCGATCGGAAGTATATAACCGATAGTCTTGCTGTACATGTGAATCACGCTACTACCGAGCGATTTTGTCACGTCGCTACCCTTTTTAGATTCTAGCATCGCGTACAACTTGGAAATTTCCGACTCGGGCATGCGCTCGATTTGCTCTACGGTATATTCTTGTCCAAAGTAGTATTGCGCGTTACCTCCGCCCACGACAGACTTTATTCGATCTTTTAGCTCGTCGGAAATGTCTCGAGCTTGCTCGGGCGTAAGAGATTGAGAGCGAGACGAAAACGTCTTTTCTGCCGGCTCGACCTTCTTTGACGCGGTTGACGCGGTCTTTTTGGGTCTGCGCTTTTTCTTTGCGGGCGGGTCGTGGACGGCGTCGCCTGCGGCGACGGTCTTGGATTCGAGCTCTGCGTGCGCTTGCATCTCGTGCGTTATGTCGGTCATTTTAATAAATGTAAATATATTTTATCCGATGTGAATTCCCCAACGGGTCGGTCTATCGCATTTCAACAGTAATTTGCTAAAACACGTCGTGTCGATCTTGTCTTTGATGCGTTTTTTCTCGTCTGCATCTTTTATCACGTCATTCTCTCGCAGGCAATCGTAAAAACTGTCTCTGTCTTTGCAGAAAAAGAGCGCGACCCATCGAACCTGTTCTCTAAAATCTTTGAGAATGGAATTGTACTTTTGGGTGAGAATCCAAACGGATTTTTTGTGGTGTCGACCTGAAAAGGCTAGCGTCGACAGCGTCTGCTGCTTTCTCTTCATGTCCTTGTTGCTGCTGCAATCATCGATCACGAACAGCGTCTCGGCACCGTCGTTAAACTTGCTGCAGAGATGCGTCAGACAATCGTCCAGAGACTCGCCGGGGTCGATCGAAAAGACGTTTTCGTCTCGCTCTATCCACGCACGTCTATAACTCGAGTTGACGTTAAACGTCGGACAGATAAATACAATGTTTTTAAAGTAATCCTTGTATTCCGTCTCGAGCAGATTCAACGCGTAGACCGTCTTGCCGCAATTTGTTGCTCCGACGATCAGAGCGCAGTGTGCCTCTTTTGGAAACATATTTTTATATACCGGCCTTAATAGTTTACTCCGACGAGTCTGTTTCCTTCTATGTTTAGCTGGGCGTCTGCGACGATAAAGACGTAGCAATCTAGCGGCGCCGCCATCTCCGCGTCTCGCGTCAGCTGCAGTTTCAGCCCGCCGGAATCGGCGTCGATCTTTCTACCCGTTCCGTGCAAGGTATTATCCGAAATGGCTCTGAGGTCAACCCAGAGGCCATAGTGATCCGTCAGATATCTCCTTTGCGTCATGTTGGTGAAATGAGTCGCCTTGCAGGCTTGATTGCAAAAGTGTTTGCGAATCTCTTCGTAATTTCTGTAGGGCATCATTCCGCGGGCATAAATTTCGTTGGATGACCCGTCGATCGTAATGCTACATTCCTTGATTTTTGGGTTGTAAAACTTTTCGGGGTCGTGTCCAAAATCAGCCTCTCGTTCCTTAAACAGCAAAAGCACGCCTTTGATGGATCTGGCTGCCGTGTTTAGAGTAATGTTCCAGATTGTTTGATCCTTGTTTAAGACATCTTTGTGGTGCATCAACACTCTGTCAAAGAGTATTACAGATTTATCCTGATATTTCATCCTAGTCTGACGAGAAATCCCCTCACTTTTTATAATCTCGTACTCGAGAACGATTCCCTCCAATTTAAAGGTCGCAGCAGCGTCGCTAGTCCTGAGCACGTCCTTTGCGTTTCTAAACGTTATTTCGTACTCGAGTCGATCGTGTAACATCTTTTGGTTGAAGGGCATGTGGTCGGTCAGTAACTCAAAGTCGAGAGGGATGCAAAATCTGTTACCGTACGCTTCACCAACGGCCACGTCGTTAAGGGCGTTGGGAACGTCGTTTGTTACAGCTACTACCTTGTCGCCGGCGTTTACGCGTATTTTTCGTTCGTTTTCGCTAGCGATACCTTGATACGAACCGTTACGACGTTCGTAAACCGACTTCCACAAGTCCTTGTAACAATTGTACACGTCGTAATCGACGAGGGTAAAAACTTCCTTTCCTTCCAGAGTTATACGTACTTTCTCGACGATCGATCTGCCGATGTTGTTGACGATCGTTCGATCCGCGTCCGCGCTCGAGGTTAAAACTAGATTAAAGGCGAGTCGAGCCGTACCCGGAACTATAGCGTCGGCGTCGCCGAGATCCGGAAATCTGACTCGCAGGACGTCGCCGGGGCCGGCTTCGTTTATCTGATTCATGACCGTGGTAAAGACGCGTCTGTCGTTCCTGTGATCGGTATTTTTGGTCTTGATCGATCTATTGGCGCTTATTTCGTGATACATTTTTTATACGGCAACTTTTTTTAATCCGTTAATTGTTTGCGCTCTATAATAAAATGGAAGAATATATACCCATGAACGAAATTGGTGAGCAGGATTACACTAGCGAAAGTCGCGTCGATGAGGATTGGAAGGATGAAAACGAAGCGAGCGGAGGAGTCCGAGACATCGAGACTGAAATTACCGATACCCCTTCTCGAGCAGCCTCGCTCAATCGAATGGGAGTGGACTACCACCTCGAACAGTTTAAAAAGTTTATCGTCGGGAACGAACGGTATAACGGAGCGGTAATTCCATCGGACTACATACGCTTCGAAAAAGATGACTTTAGACTTAACGTTAAAGGTGACTTGGAATTTAGAAAGGTGGATGGAACGTGGGTTAGGCTGAATGCAAAACGTTCCAACGCTTTTATTAAATTCTCAACCCCCAGAGAGAATTCCCAAGGTGAGCAAGTAAAACTAAATAAAAAAGATGTAGAAAAATTTATCAAGCCTGAATGGCGGGTAATCACGTTTGAAATGGAGGGGCTCGGCCTGCCGCCACCTCCGCCAAACATAATGCCGGAAGAGATGCTCGATTTAACCGGCCGGACGATAGATCGAACATCATCCTTTATCGAGGCCGTGAACGAGGAGGCTGGCGAGGATACTGCAGGTGGGGGGGTTGCCCGAGAGATGCAAACGGATATCGAGGCTAGAGAGATTGCTGCTATTATGAAAGCAATGACTACGGTCAAAGAGCAACTCGCACTTTCTCTGGCAAAACTCGGAAAGATTGACGATAAAATAGCGGAGCTCAAACGAGAAAGGGCTGAGATGGCCGAACTAGGCTCAACGACCCAAGAGCTGAAACAACTCGACGATCGGTTACGAGACTTGCAAACGGAAAGGGAAGCTAGATTGCAAGTTGTAGAAATTAATACGGATAGGGC
Organism: Anneissia japonica; assembly: GCF_011630105.1. NCBI lineage: Eukaryota > Metazoa > Echinodermata > Crinoidea > Comatulida > Comatulidae > Anneissia > Anneissia japonica. The sequence goes on along the minus strand of NW_022687603.1, from coordinate 418,533 downwards.
AAAGAGTCAAGTCAGGGAGATACAAGGTACCATCGGTAGAATGTTGGGTGACGATTTACGGCTGAGAGATAGATTAAGGATTCTGTTTCGCGAGCAAGGAATAACCATCGTCAGCATCATCACGGCTTTGGGCTCGATCATTGCGTCGTTGATTGCGATATTTACCGGCGGAAACTCGACCGTGGTTCCCGATCCCGAACCGACTCCGGGTCCCGGCCCGAACCCCAAACCAACACCGGACCCCGAGAAACCCGACGGATGGATTAAAAAACACCTGAAAAACTTTGCCGAGATCCTGAAAAAGCTCGGCGATAAGGCTCTTTTAACGTTACCCGGAATTATCGGGGCTGTTGTAAGCTTTCTGCTAAAAACAGCCGGTAGCGCCGTAAGCTTTGTGGCCGACCGCGTCTGGTTGCTGATTCTGACCGTTGTCGGAATCGCTTACAATTATCTGACGCCAAAGGTGGAAACGCCTCCGGCGTCGACATCAAAGGTGGAAACTAGCTCCAAACCCTCGTCAGCTCGTAAACGAAAAAAGTAACGACTGCGAAACCAATCACCATCGAAACTTTGGCGGATTCGTGCTCGGAGAGCTTTGGAGGCTGACCGGTAGACGCCTGCAGCGTAGGCACCGCAGGTACCTCAGGTACCGTCGGGGTCGGCGTAGGCGCCGTCGGGGTCGTGGTCGGGGTCGGAACCGTAGACGCCTGCAGCGTCGTGGTCGGGACAGGCGTCGTGGTCGGAACGGTAGGCGTTAGAGTCGGAACCGCAGACGGTGTCGGAGACGGGGCAGGCGTCGGGGTCGCCGCCTTAGGTAGCGGTTCGACTGGTCTTGATTCGGGTTCGTTTATGTCGTTTAATCCTAATTGTTGCGAGTTTTGCTCTGCAATTAAGATTTTATTGTTGTAGTCGGTCGTCGTGGTGATTCTCAGTTCCATGTCGGCCGGACACATGTAGAGATTGTATCCGAGTACGTAGTTGACTTGGGATCTCGCAAATCGCAAGACGTCTTGATACCTCGCTATCGAGTCTGGAATGTCTACCGGACTGTTTATCGCATCCTCGACGTTGACTAAAAACTGTTTTTGGGCGTTGAGCCCCGTTCCTCGAGCGAGAATCGACGTACGCGTCGTTGCCTGCGCTCCGAGAATAGCCCACACGTAGGTTCGAACCGAATCGTTGAGTCTCGTTACTCCGGCCCGAGTGAAACCTCGTGATTTATCCAATATAAAAGCCTTGTAAGAGACGCCGGTCTGTTGATAATAGTCTATCGTGAGTCGACCTCTAACCGTGTGATCAACCATATTTCCGTATCCATAGTCTCCGCCGGTCGAGCGGGATCTCGCAACGTGCCAGTTGGTGTTGGTCGGAACTTGGAATTCGTTGCAGATTCTTTCGTAAGCCGTCATGTCAATGTTGTTTTCGTACGGATCAAAGTATCTGTCTGTCGGAATCGGGCAAGACATTTCCTGTAAAATTCGTCTGGTTACGTAATAGACGTGAAACTTGTAAAACTTGCGTCTGAGGTACGGGCCTTGGTTCTTGATGTGGTCCCCGTAGGAAACTCCGCAACCCGTCGTAGCGCACCAGAGGGCGAAATTTAGCTGGTTCTGAAAAAAACCCATAGTCTTTTCCCTCCAAGCTATATCGAGTTTTTGCTGCCAGAACCCTCGGGTTCGATCGCTCGATATGTCACCCCACCTGGATTTTACTTGGTCGGGCGTGATCCTGATCAGGTAGTTGGCAAAATTTTCGGGTCGATTCAGCCGAGACGGCCCGAGTGGAGTTTCATGTAAATGTTTCGTACGGAAAAAAAAATCGCTACCCGTATTTTGAAACTCGAGCGTTGCGGTGTATGGGCGTAATGTACACGATTTTAATTCTTTTTAATGTTTGAATAAGATGCTCTACTTGGCTTCTTTTTGGCTACGACAGTTTAATAATTTGTCATTATTAATACTAATTATCATTAATGAAATAATATTCAGTCAGAGGGCTTATTTATGGTAATAATATGTATGCTAAGCCTGAAGGTGGCGCTTTACTACGGCAGCCATCTTGGATGGTACACATACACAACTCTGCATTGCTCCGCCATCTTGTCAGCACTCTAGTTGTTTAATAGCTCTATGGTTTTCTGCTTACTGAGTTTATAGCGGGCGTACTTCTACCGCGCTGCGCAGCGCTGCACTGGGTAATAAAAAGAATATACAACCGTTAGTTGGCGTCCTACACAGGCATGACGTTTTTACGAACGGGACTTTGCTCTCTTGTTCTATTTATACTCTTTGGTAGTATAAACACAGCCTATGTGAAAATATATTTCCGTGCTCGTGACCGTTTATCGAATCAATGACTTAGCATCGACCAATCGACGTCAAGATCAAAGATCATACCCTTCGATTCAGTGGTGTTTTATACTCCTAGAATTTACATGAAGTGACAGAAAAATATAGGCTAAGAGATAGCGTGTTTGTATTTAATAGTACAACTTTGGTTTCGTTTCAACTGTTTCTATCATTTTCTAAAAGCAGCCGACTGACGTGGTGCTGAGGTTTAGAACCCTCAAAAAGGCGAAGAAAGCTTATCACCGCGAGAATCAATTGTGGATAATATTATGATTTATATCAAGTTTATTAATTTGATGTGTGTTCTCATATACACCAGCCATCAATCGGGAACTGTCAGCAGTATATCTTTGGTTTCTGGAGCGGAAGATGCTCATGTCGCCATTGGTACAGATGTCATCTTAAAATGTGGTGAAATAACTTATATAAATTTCAACACAATACATTGGGTGAAATATGTCGGCACTAACACTATAATTATTAGCACTAATCAAGCTATTGGACAGGAAAGTTATGGAAGATTTGCTATAGTTCCTGGTTCGTATAATTTGAATATTTCCAACGTCCAGCCATCTGATTCTGGCGAATACGAGTGTCTCTATGATAATGGGAGATTTAATCGGTTTGATCCACGCGCTAATGCAACGTTAAATGTTAATCCACAATCTGTAGGCCTACACTGTTTAATAGTAAGAGACGATGTTCAACTTATATCGAAGACACAATTTGTTTACGTAGGTGAGTCAATCATATTCCATTGTTCTTCAAAAGGACACGGAAGTACACCACCGATTCTTAACATCACAAAATCTGATGTTGATGTCCCTGAATATATAACTGAAGACGTTTTGGATCAGAAAGTGGAATCTAAAGAGTTAATTGAAAAGAATGATACTGAGCTAAGATGCTCTGCTAAAAGCGAAGCTCTGGACAAGCCCTTAGTTTGTGAAATCAAACTAATTGCACTATTCCCTGTAGTTGCGATAGAGCCAAAATCAACATCAGTAGGCCTACTTGAATCTACTAATGTTTCGTTCCAGTGCTCTGGAAGCAGTTTTAGAACAGATGATCTCTCCTATGAATGGCAGATCTTACCAGATATTCCCGGAGAAGTTGTTAATTTTACAAGTTCAACTTTGAAGATCACAGACCTTGGTAAAAATATTCAGTCTGGAATCGAAAAATTATATAAGGTGACGTGTTTTGTGAAAGAGGGTCAAATGGTCTGGAATGCATCTAGCAGTTTGAGTTTGTCTGCGGCATTACCGAAGCAGTCGTCGAAAGACGAACAGGAAATGTCCATAATCGTCCCTCTCATTATTTCACCCATAGCGGCAGTCTTAGTATTGTGTGCTGTTTTTCTGCTAATTCGATACCGAAAAAAACATACTCAGCTCACATCAAATTCACCCATATACGAAAGTGCAGATGATCATACAGAATGTAAACATTTGCAAAAACCTTGCGAGAGTAAAGTTAACGATTATCGAGAACCGATTATCATGTCAGGCGATTCTGCCACTTTTTGCAAAAACCAATTAAACAACATTGATGAAGAATCCAGTAATCATTATGATGTTATTGGTCAAGCAAATGTATATACAGATCCTATTTACGAGAACAATGCTATAGGGCGCAAGAACCGTAGGAAATTAAGTGGTGTCAATTAAAAAATAGCAAAGAAAATCTCCGATCGAACTAACTGTTAAATTCTGTATTTATTAATGTAAACATCGATTTAATGGCCATTGACGGATCCAGGAATTCGAAATAGTAGGTGGCAAGGAGGGACTTTCACAGATAGAGGGTCCACCCACCTAGAGGCCCCATGTGGTGGGAAAAATTGGAAAATCTATTAGTATGGCACCTTATGGTCGGAAATTAAACTCTCATACTTAAATTAGATTTTTTTTCTCCCGTGCCAGCTCAGCCCCTTGAATCCGCTACTTATGACTATCTTAATAGGATCCGCATCACTGTAAATATAATAAAAAGATAATTGTTCTTGTTTTATACAATTTTATTTAAAAGTGAGATCGATATGTATATATATATATATATATAATTATAATTATTACATTATTGTGCAATGGAGTGTATCTGGTGGTATTTGAATCTGTTCAACCATAAAGCCTCCATGATCCAATGGTTATGACGCTCGCCTTAACAGTGAGAGTTCGCAGGGTCGAGTCCCACCAGGGGCATTTTATTACACAATTTCTTTATATAAGATATATAACTCATTTCTGTATGTATGTATGTATGTGTATATATATATATGTGGATGTGTAGGTATGATGCGTGTATGTATATTTTTATATTTTTTTATATGTTTTTATTGCAATCTTGTTTTAATTTCCTTGTTATGCGATGAATTTTTATGAAAACATTTTTTAAGTTGCATTTTTTATATTCTTTATTGTCTATCTTTCTTTTAATTATTGGAAAATTCTGAGAATTATACTTTATATCATATAATTTCATATTATTGTGTTAACTTATTTCTGTTTTTGTGGATTATAACAAGCTTGTGAGCTATAGCGATATTAATTGCTTTTGGTAATCCCTGCCTCATTTAGGCCTACGCAGTTTTTCTGTAATTTCAGTTTTGGTTAAATTTTGCTTTATTTTACTGTATGTACCCATTGTATTGTGATTTTATGAAGGCTAAATAAAGAATGAGTGGATTAATCAACCTTCATGGGATTACCCAGCATGCAACAAGAGGCCTACTTGCCTCGTAAAATTCCAAAGGTGATTATGAGGGTAACCACCTTGTTCATGAGTTATGATGTCATGCACATAATTTTTCTGGCTGCTTACCGCATGTAAATACAATACATTGTCTATAATAAATCATTTGGAAAATACGTGAATCGTTTCCGTGATCTGATCGCAAGTAATAAGATGAGAAATAAACATGAGAACCAGTGATTCCGATTATATTGTATCTACCTACCTCTTCCTTTCTTATTAAAAAAATTTAAAAATGTGTTAATTATAGGATTTTTTTTTTATTTAAAGAGGATAATTTAAAAGAAAACCTTGCAAGTTAATAGTCTCCCTGTCGTGGGTACCAATTCCCTGTCGGAGGTACCAGCCCCCTGTCTGGGAAGAGCTGCCACCACTGCACCACATACGATCGCAATAGTATACAACACCTCGCACATACGGTAGCACTGCACGCACTAAACAGTTTTTAATCCCTAAAATTTGACAGCGAAGGAAAGCATGCTTGAGTACTTTCGGCGCTCGATATTTGACTTTTCCCTGACGACCTCGCTGGAAATTGCCCGACAGGTGGTCCAAGTAGGGCTCCAGAGATGTCCCCAATGGTGGTGTCCTTTTCCCCCCACACAGAAAGTCTAATGTCTCTTTACACACATGGGTATAGACGAAGACTTGGGGACTGGACAATATCCCAAGCCGGAAATATCTCATGGCCGGCGGAACCGGGGGGGGGAGGCGAGGGGCCCAGGCACCCCCCAACTTTTTGGTAGAAAATATATAATGTCTGGAGATTTTTGTATGATCGAAAAGAAACGCAAGAAAAGAAAGAGGGAAGAAGGAGGAGATGGAGCTCTTATACACATCTAGATGTGTATAAGAGACAGGATAGAGGGTCCACCCACCTAGAGGCCCCATGTGGTGGGAAAAATTGGAAAATCTATTAGGGCCCAGACACCCCCAACTTTTTGGCAGAAAATATATAATGTCTGGAGATTTTTGTATGATCGAAAAGAAACGCAAGAAAAGAAAGAGGGAAGAAGGAGGAGATGGAGGGGAAAGAGAGTGTTTATCCCGTCCCCTACCGAGTTCCATTTTTCTTGCAATTCGCATTGGTGGATCTGGTGGTTAGGGGTCCTGACCCCCCCCCCCCTTGGATTAGGCAAAATCCACATCCGAGAGATCTGTTTAAATGAATTTTCTTATGACATCTAAATATATTTTGCTGTGCATTGTACAGTAATAATCATTATGATTGACAGTACTGTAACTACTTGGTGACAATTGATAATGCAGTATAAAACTTGTAAAAGCATGCAAATATCATCATGAATGTGCGGGAGATGGCTTATTTCGGAAAATTTGTGCTTGCTTGCGTTCCTCATGCCGATTTCCAGGAGACCCCATTCAGGGACTTTACATGGGACTTGGGACTCATGGGCACTAAATATGGTCTTTAGATTTCTCTACTTAGAGGGAAATTTAAAAATAATACATTAAATGTTTTAACATGGTTGTACAGTAACTGCATGCTCTTATTTATTCTTAAATAAACATTTCTTTGTAGCCAGACATCAACTTCCCATTTAGAATATTACTAACATTGCCACTTACATTATCGTCATTCAATATACAAAAACACTACACAAACAGTGCATTGGCTAATATTGCTATGTGTAAGTCATATATAACATAATTTATTGTAGAAAAAAAAAATGCATTAAAATCACTATTTATTTTATAGTGGTCTGTACATGGAGGGGAAAGTATCAGTTGGATATCCACCCAAGGTAATTCAACAAAAGGACGCACATCTCGGGACATCAAAGGTTATAACTCTGGCATCGACATTCTAGGCGCACGTGCGTCCCTACACGCTGAACGTCACAAAAACCATAGCAACCAGACCA
>NW_022687603.1:411092-411405 GCF_011630105.1 Anneissia japonica | reverse complement strand
AGATGTGTATAAGAGACTAAATGTTCCGTATATACTCAAATGTTCGTCCTCGGCACCTTATGCCAACATTGTCAAAATGACAGATTAATGTTACATAAGAACATGAAATTTTATAAAATTCGTAAATTTTGAATTGCTATAACTTTTCATTTTCTTTCTTTCACAAATCAAATTGCAGTTTATAGAAGCATTTAACAAGCTCGCGGTAAAAAAAAAATCAAATGTAACAGACATTGCGAAGTACCCAAAATTAATAAAATAAAAACTAACACCTTAAAACGAATGGCACGCATAGACTAATAATTGACGGCTG
>NW_022687603.1:409295-410987 GCF_011630105.1 Anneissia japonica | reverse complement strand
TTCGAGAGCGGAGATGTGCGTCCTTTTGTTGAATTACCTTGATCCACCAAACCTATGGTCTCTAAATAGAGGAAATCTTTAATTGGAAGGAACAGCTAATGATAAAAGATAGCCATTTAACGGGGGCAGTCGCAGAAATATCGAAGCTCGAGGGCAAAATTGTGGTTTTTAATTGGAGTCATGGTCTTCAGCGGCGTAGCTAGGTGCAAAAGGGCCCCAGTGCAAGATTGATGCCGGGCCCTTTGATGTGATACAGGAAATTTCCTAAAGTTGTCAGAAATTTTATAGTAAAAGTTTCTTCTTTTACTCCCTACTTCTAAAGGCTTATGCTATAAGTATGCCGAATAAATATCAATGATAATCTCTCGTAACTATTTTAGGACATAGGCCTATTCGGTCTCAGCAGCTGTTTTAAACTAAATCAAGAAAATTAGTGGCACACAAAATTTAACAATTGCAATGGCGGGTCAGGGAATAAGGTGGGGGTGAAGGCCACCTCAGCTCTCCCAGTGGCTGAAAACGTATGATTATAGCTGCACCTCTAGATAGCCGGAAATGGCACTCTCAGACTTAAATTTTAATATAATTCCCAGGTGAGAAAAAAAAATGTATGTGTATATTTTACATATTAGTTGCCCCAAAACTGATTAAATAAGCTGTCGAAACCCCTAAATTGTCATTTTCGGAGAAGTTATACGCTATCGAGAGATTTCAAGGGATGCCCAAAAAGTGCAATATAATATGGCTCATGTGCACTACACTTATTCGGAAAAGAGTAGAGTATAATTGTCTCATGGTGTATTGGTCAATCACAACCAGAATGACCCCCACAGGATATGTCTTCTTCAGACTTTCATAGGATATCCTTGCTGTTTACACCGAATAAAGCCATCCATCCATCCAATTAAAATTTAAACCCTGAAATTAAACGTGAAGACATTTTTTTCAACGTATTTGCCGAGGAGCCATTTTTTCAACCATGGTGAAAAAAAATGTGCAGCACATACATCACCACCCGTCTATAACCTTCTTATTAAAGTGGCCGTCCACGTACTTGCAAATTGCTATGCAGACGTCGGGAAAGCTTATTTCCCGCCATCTAGGAATCGAAAATTTCCCGGGGGACTCGAGAACCTCGTGACCCCCTTTCTTGTTGGGACTTATCGATTCATCGAAAAAGAATACGTATGCAACAACTGATTTTTTTTTAATGTATAATATACACATATCCTATTTTCTGTAATAAGAATGAGGAAAATTTACCTGACCGTTTTCAGAGGCAAACCTTGAATTTTGAAGAACTTAAAAGTCATTTAAAAACACTTCAGAAGTCAGGAAAGCTCATTTCCCGCTATTTAGAAATCAACATTTCCTGGGGAGAACCCCCAACTCTTCGGGGTTTATCGATTCATGGAAAAAAGAATACGTATGCAACTACATATTTTTTTTATGTATGTATACACATATAACAGGCCTATTTACTGTAATAAGATGAAGAAAGTTCACCTGACCGTTTTCAAGAGGTGGGTGGGGGGGGGGGGGAAACTTGAATTTTGAAGAAAGTCATTAAAAATACACCTAGCTCAAAAGTCGAGAAAGCTCATTTCCCGCCATCTAGGAATTGAAATTCTCCCAGGAGAGGGCCCCGGACTCCCTCCCCCTTCCGTCTTGAGGTTTTTGAGTAAATTTCCC
>NW_022687603.1:378703-407741 GCF_011630105.1 Anneissia japonica | reverse complement strand
TTGTTAGCGAACCCGCCGACTGCAAATATTGATGATTTCGAATAAAAATAACATTATATTTTTGGCCAATTAGCGCACAATTTCAGAAAAAAATACATTGTTTTCTTTATTTTTATTACCATAGCGCGGAGTATCGAATTCAATGTGTGTAAAAACAAAAGTTAAAGCGATTCTAGATCCGTTTCTGATTTGCTACTTGGTGGTCGCTATTAACATCCGGGCTCAGTAGTACGGAGCGTTTTCTGATTTGCAGTTCCGTCAACAAAAGAAATTTTTAACAAAAATAAACTAAAGTCTATAAACAAATCATTGCCCGTTGATTTCGATGAGCTCATCCGCCGTTTGTTCAGCTGTGATTCAGTGCTGCTGCACCCCTCAGCAGGTGTTGTCGGCGGGGGAGGGGAGCTCTTGGCCTCCCTCCACCTTTCCTGGTCCTCACACTTCGCCACCCCTGACATCATCAACTCTTTCGATCCTTAATACATTATTAATAGGTCCATGCTTGGAATACTGACTTTTTTTTATTAATTTGCTAAAATATTTAAATTCTTAATTTTACTTTGTTTTTTTCTGCTTCGTAAAGCTTTGTACTGTATTTAAACTTTTCAATAATATTAAACAGTCAGTACGACTGTACATTATTCTGCATACAATACTGTAACACAAAAATAATACTGTAAGTACCAACCAACACAAAAATAATACTAACCTATTTTAAAAGTGGTCGATCCACAGTTGAAAAGTGCGCGCTCGTCCATTTTATCAACATGGTAGGCCACTCCTGGAAGTAGAGTGCAGATGGAGTATGTGATGTAAATACATGGTACTGTATATCAATGCATTATTTGTGTATATTTACTAGTTTAGTTATTTTTATGGCTTAGCCTCTAGGTAGTGGCAGTATCCTCTAGGCCTACATACAGGTAGATAGGCACTGCAACAGCAAGCTAGGCATAGGTTTTAGGGGCTACCCGCGGCCTAGCCTAGGCTAGAGCTAGGCTGTTACCTGGTGTAGTTGCCAGTATCATAAGATACCTATTTCCTAGCTAGGAGGCCTAGCTAGTAGTAGTAGGCCTTAGTAGAGTACTGTAGGCCTATAGGCTAGAAGGTAGGACTACACAGGCTGCCCAGACTGTAGTAAAATAACTTCAACTTTCTTTTTTCTCAAAATGTCCAAATCAAAGAGCTCAATCACCAAGCGCATAGAGGTTTTTTCGCATGATGCGCTCTACAAATCCAACTATTATTATTATTATTATTAAGAAGTAAGGCCTGTGTGAGGAATATTCTCCATGCATGCAAATACGTCTGCGCATATCAGAAGAAGGAATAATAAGGGCGGTTTTCCACGCAGATTTTGCCAAAAAGTAGGCTTTGACCTAGGCCTAATCTTAATATATTATAACCAATGTGTAGCGCAGTGGTTACGATTCTCCGCACCTGTTTTCCTAGCGAGCAATTTTCTGTGCACGTTTGAGCTAGGCCTAATTTTTTCGGTATCATCCGTGCAATTAAAAAAATCCCAGTATAAAGAACAAATGAATAAAAAGTATTACGATTCTGCGCACATATTTCTTGTTGATTTTCCACGCAAAATTTGATTTTGATGTATCACGGAGCAATAGGAATAAAACATGACCTAAATACAAGACCACTTTTGGAAAAAGATTTACTAAACAAGTGTAAAACAACAAGTTCACCGTTAATTGTCGTCAATGAGTATTCAAAATTAATATAGAGGTTGATTTTAACATAATTATCTTCCTTGAACTGCTATTACACTGCAAGCAAAACTCTAGGTATAACCCTGGAGTTTCTAATACCTGGGCTAGAAACTCCTGAGTTGTGGTTGTATTGGTGTAAACGTCAAAACTTATGACTTCGGTTGCCAAAAACCTTTTCTTTCGATGTTAATGGGAAATGCACACAAGATCACTCCGGAATTCACGCTGGTTTATTCTGACCTTATGAGTGTAAAAATTTATTGTAAAAAATGGCCGGACAATATTTACAATTAATCCGTGATATTTTTTGGTACACTAGGCCTATAGTCCATCCAGTAGAAGAAGCCCCATGGCTCGCATGTTTTGGATGTTTTTAGTAATTTTTTTATTTAAGGAGGATATCTTTTATAATGCTACCATATTTGAACACCAATTTTGAATGACACAGTTAAAGGCATAATTAACTAACATTCATTCATCTGAATTTATCTATAGGCCTATGATTTTTTTTGTCTTAGACAATAGTCACATTAAAATAAACCAATTATTGACCGAATGAAACAGACATTTATTTCATAAATATTAATTTCTTTCATGAATGTATTTTGAATTTGATTCTGTGTTTGGTTTCTAAGTGACTGAATCATTAATATAGTTAAGTTGTTTAACAACTGGAACCAAAATTATCATTATTGTAGTTAAGTTTCTTACCGTCTGGAACCAAAACATCTTTTATCTTTAAGAATTTAATATTTATGTCCTTTGAATTTCATTCTGTGTTCAGTTTCAAAACTAAATCATTAATGTTGTTTAAGTTGCAACTGGAGCCAAATTTCGTATGTATCTCATATCAACAATATCTTGTCTAAAAATAACTAGAACTGAAATGTAACGACTTAAAAAATTGCATGTCCCAATATAGGTAGGTTTATCTGATGAGGCCAATAAATTCTACAAAGCTTTTTAATACTTGTATTTTGAACAAATAAAAATAATTTTTTTTTTCTTTGGTAAATTGGTTTTGCCAAAAGCATGCAGGTGGAGGAGAAAATAAAAATAAAACTCCAAGTGTCCGTAGTAATGGGATTGATAAAATAATGCTTTAACTTGGTAAAATGTAGGAAGAATATACATCTTATTTTTAGAGATTTCAAAGCAGCTGAAATTTACATTTTTTTTTTTATTCTGATAGGTGTGCTAACTGGCCAAAAATAACATTTTTTTTTTAAATCATCATTATCAGCAGTGGAGAGTTCACAACTATACTTTCAGCATAAGAAAAATAAGCAATTAACTTACTAAAAGAAACTACAGGACTTTACAAGCGTGTAACTGTAATTTTAAAATAAAAAAGGGTCATATTTATGGTACATATGTTCCTGTAGCTTTATTAAAGCACTACTGAGCAAAATGTTAAAAATTCAAAGTTACACACTTTATTGTGAAAATGACCATATTAGAACAATGATGACCGCTGTTTCATTGTTTATGTGTTTGGCCTCACTATGCTTTGATATCATTAACTTCATATTGGTGATTTGTGATGATGCTATGAAAAATTTGGTCAAAGATATTTAATGATATAATGCTTATTGTAATTGGCTAATACGATGATAAAATAAGCCTTACAATAATAATACTTATAGCTTCTTAATTATATGATCAGATACAAGTGGGATAATGTTACCTTTACAAAGTGATGATTATTGGGACTTACTTGACCCTACATTTATGAACCTTCAGTTTTAATACAGTACAACTATACTTTCCTAGCATTCTGGAAAATGCTATGGCATGACAGTGTTGTTCTTATTTTGATGTTTTTCTTTTGCATCAGGAAATTCCATAGTAGGAGTGATATTTTGCCCTACCAGATGTAAAATCGTACTGAATACTCGTAATCGTACTTGCCAAAAAAAAGACTAAATGATTTGGGAATCGTATGCACGACTAGCGTGGTGTAATAACCACTAGACCACCTAGCTTGTGCTTGTTAACGGTACTATTGTTTTCTTGTAAACATGAGTTTTTACATTTTTATATCAGGTAGTTATGGCTGTAGTTAAAAGATCATCAGATGCTAACAACGGTGTTCCCCAACCGAGAAAAAGGCGGAAGACAGGGGATGGAGAAGGCGATCCTGAGCTGCATCCTGACTTCGATGAGGAGGTGGGCTAAGTGCACTTTATTTTGTCCTTAATAACAGATATTGTTTCTGTTGAGCAAATATACTTCAGGGGCGGATTGCTCTAAAACTATTATACTAATGTATAGCCAACTATATCACAGACTTTTACGATATTCACCCCTGTAATGGTATTGCCATACAGTCTTAACTAAGACAATGTTGAGTCTTGAAAACGAGCAATCACTTTATAGCACCAGTGTGTTTTATTTGCTGATGCATTCTGTTGTGTGTTTTTGAAATTTCAGGTTAAAACATTAATTTTGTCATTCACATGGAAAAAGATAATTTGGAATGAAGGATCAATTATTATTATTAATTTTAAACATGTGGTTCACAGGGTTCTCTCCACACTGGTCGGCGCTGGTTGGCCCTTTCCGGCACTCAACAATTCCAACCGTTGCTGACAGGCTGCCGACCGGCACTGTATTTTCTATGATTTTTAAGCTTTAGAAACATAAAGAAACATGAAATACATTCCTAAAACCAAGGACTTTTAACTGTAAAAGCCTTTTAAACATGAATGCACTTCATTGAGAAAATAACAATAGAAATACACATTCCCATGCTTACGTTAATTGTTAATTAATAGTCTTGCACTGGATAGGGCAAAAACATGCATATTCGTGCAGAACGAGTGTGCATGTCTGGAGAGTGATGAATCACCCAAAGCAAAATCACCGGGCTGGCGGCTGTAGTTTGAGCGCATGCGAGACGAAACAAGGCAAGACATGTTCAACTGATTGAAATCTTAACTAACAATAAATAACAGAAGTTGATGATCACGATCAATGTCTATTAAATGTACATTTAAAAATACTTATTACACAAGAAAGCAACGCTTTGGAACATATATAGGCAAACAACTCCATTCACTGAAACCATCACACTTGTTTTTTCAGCTTCCTCTGTACAAAACAAGCTAGTAGGCTATTTTCAGCATTTGACATTCTTTCCTGATATACGATAACATTCTTGAATTGGCGGCGTACAAAGACTTACTGTAGCGACTGAACTTGTCATTCATCTCCTAATGCCCCTTTCCCACATTCACGACAGAGCACGATTTTTCAATTTTGAAAAATCGCAATGGCGTTGTAAATTTCGTGCTCAAAAATAATCATCGTATTACATCGTACTGGATCTTGATGTCATCGTGATGGAGCACGATTTTTTTGGAATGTTAAAAAAATCGTGCTCAATTGTAGTCACGAAAAAGATCTTGGTCTACCGCAGCGGCATCGTGTGAGTGGCATAACGTTGTCGTCGTGACTGTATCTTGTCCATTCGTACTACCAACAACACCTACGACAAGCTGATACGTCGCTGCGGTGTTGAGACGATTAGATACGATGCCACCAGGATACCATCAAGACCGTGGTTTATACCACGTGGCTCTGTGTCAGAAAAGTTTTTCAACACACTGAACAATTCCTTGCTCACTTGGAGGAAGTTTTTGAAGCCTTTTGGGTCTTTGGCTCTATTTAACTCTACTATTAAGTGTTCATACTGTCAAAAGTATGGAAGATATAAGAGCCATGGCTGTGCCCATACACTTCATTTAGGCCTATGCATTCGATGTGACCGACGCTTACTCATTATTAAAACTGTAGCAGCCAACAAATTTTCTTCTTCTATAGCAGCAGCTTGCAAATATTGATGGTGTTCGAACATTGCGCTTTTTTGTCATGTCATGTCATGTTTGTTTTTGTGATGTGCCGCTTGTTAAATCGTGCTAACGTCGTGCTTGCGTTTTTGTAAAATCGTAGTGACGTCAAATTAAAATTTTGGTAATTCGTAGTACGTCGTCACAAATCGTAACTCTATCGTTATAATTCGTAAAAATGTTGTCGCACTATCACATTAGTGCCGTAATACATCTTGACGCCGTCCTAGTAGCGCCTTGATGAAACGTAAAACTTGAACTTTTTGAGTACGAATCACTACGACAGAGCGCCATTTTAAAACGTTTTAAAATCGTGCTCCATCTTAGCAAAAATCATGAATGTGGGAAAGGGGCATAAGAGTATCATGGGAACCTACTTGTGGGCACATTTCTCACTGAATTCACTGTTAATAAGCAACTTTGTACTGGCAACTTGGTGTTATGCCTATTTTAAGCAAATTATTGCCATTCAGGACAATGAATAAAAAGCATAAACACAAACTGAGTGAATTGATATTATATTTTAATAATGATAAAAAATATTTTAATTTGGTTGTGGAATTTTAAAGAATAGTGCAAAATTTAAATAACAATTATTCTAATTGGTTAATTAAAAAATCTCAATACAAGTTGTAAAAATGTATTACTAATGTGTGATCTTGGTTTGGCTTAAAACGACACAACAAATTGCTTCTGTGTAGGTAAACTGCAGCACTTGGTGAACACATTTATTAGATATAAAGCTTAGGCATGCACAAGTAGCTGGCCCGCCGCTCTGCACGCATTCAGTAGGATTATAATACAGTGAAATCTCCGAATTCCGAATGCCCAGAAAACCAAATTTCACGCTAAACACAATTTTTTTTCAAGTCCCAAAACCATTCCTATTCTTCCTTTAACAAAATACTTTCAAAAAACTGGATCTCCATATCCATATTATCTGACCTGGGGGTATTATTTTTGAGGTATGTGTTTTTTTTCTTTTAGGGTCTTTCAGTTGGAATTATTGAGAGGATAGTCCTCAAGAATTTCATGTGCCATGGACATTTGGATTTCTCTTTTGGACCAAATGTCAACTTTGTTGTAGGCAGTAATGGGAGTAAGTATGACTGGTAACTAGCCTTTGTCACTTTATCTAAAAGGTGACAATTGCAAAAAAAAACATCACAAAAAGTTGTACTATTTTATCATCAGAAGTAGAGATGCATCTCCTTACCAAAGATACTATCATGTGGTTTGCTTTTATTAATTGCGTATTAATGCAAAAAATAAAAAAAAATTAATTTAAAAAAAAAGCATATCCTACTAGCCTGTAGCCAGGATTTTGAAAGGGAGGTTCTTTTTGATACCGAAAGGGCACTTGCGAGCGAAGTGAGCCCCATTGGCTGGGGGCCGC
Source organism: Anneissia japonica (assembly GCF_011630105.1). Taxonomy (NCBI): domain Eukaryota; kingdom Metazoa; phylum Echinodermata; class Crinoidea; order Comatulida; family Comatulidae; genus Anneissia; species Anneissia japonica. Next base: position 400,770 of record NW_022687603.1, on the reverse strand, counting down.
CAAGGGGCCCCCGGTGGGGTCCATGAGCGAAGCTGCCCTGCCCTCTCCCTATTTTAGGTGGGTAGGCCTACACGGTCATACTGGTTAAATAATAATGTTGTAACAGTTGAAAATGCACAATTTTTATACATTTTGGTTCAACCTTTAGGATACCCTTCATGGGTATGTATGTATGTATGTATGTATGTGAGATGTATGTTACGCTGTTTTTTGTAAACAGGCAAAAGTGACTTTCAGATATCTGTTCGTTATGAACGTCCGTACCCATGCAAAACTGGATATCACTTCGTGCCCTTTTTAATGATTTTCTATTGACAAATGTTAAAGCCATAACTAATGAAAGACAATACCCCCTACCCTACCTTGAAAAGACTAGTAAACTGTATGATAAGAGGAAAACATTTATGGAATGTTGTTTACATTCATTGTCCAACTACTGTAACTGTCTTAAATGTGATGGATTGGACCAGGAAGCTCCAGCATTCTAGACATTTACAGGTGGTGTTTAATTTATTTGAGAGGCCATACAAAAAAATGTATATATTAAAGAGGTAATGTTATTGAGTTATTAGCAAAGATAAAAAACAAAAACAAAAAAACCTACTACTTTAGTACTACAGTTCTGGTAATTTAACAAGAGCCTACAGTAGCATGATACAAACTTCTTTCTTATTTCTTAACAAAAATAAAAAGTACTGTGTGGCTTATAGCACTTTGGAAGTTGTATCGTATCGGGACGATCGGCGATACGCTCTCCTGCTGCTGCCCTGCCCTGTCCCTATTTTGGGCGGGTAGACCTACATGGTCGTACTGATTAAATAATAATGTAACATTTGAAAATGCACAATTTTTATTTACTTTTTGATGTTACTAGGTAGGCCTAACAATTGGGTATTAAAGTAGGACTTTTTTTTAATGATGATAGGCTCTAGGCTAGGCCTAAGGTGTAGGCTAGCTAGCCTTTGTTGAAATGGCACTTCGTGAAAAGGGGGGTTCGTTCGAACCCAATGAACCCCCACTGGCTACGGGCTTGTCCTAACTGGAGAATCCAAGTGTGTATACCGCTTGGCCTCAGGAGTCGGAAGGTCTTAGACTAGAATTCTCATGGGGATATGGTTATGGTTTGCTGACTTATGGACACCAAGGTTAAATATATACATCACAAGTGCTATATATTCCTTGGCAACAATGGTTGTATACATTCGTATATATTGTAATAATTATTATAAAAAGTGTATCAGGATTGTTCTTGAAAGTTATGAAGCATATTTTTTTTGGTTTTAGGTGGTAAGAGTGCTGTTCTTACTGCATTAGTTGTTGGGTTAGGGGGTAAGGCAACCATAACAGGAAGGGGAACCTCTATGAAGAACTTTGTAAAAAATCAGAAAAGGTAAACTTTAAAATTAAATTGTTTAGTTTGTTAATTTGAGTGTTGTAGCTATGTTTTTGGTATTAAAATAAAAAACATTAGAACATTAAATTGATTAATTGCTTTAAAATTCATACTGTACTAAGTGAAACAGTATTAAAATATTAAAAAGGATAACTGATTATTAATTATGGTATAATTATTAAAATTATAATCAAGTCATTTATTAGGTTTTAATATTATTAGTAATTTTGTAAATGAGTTTTTATTTCTTTGAAAATTTTAGTTACGCAGAAATTATGATAAGACTGAGTAATAAGGGTACAGACGGGTATAAGAGAGATTTATACGGTGACTCGCTGACGGTGGTCCGTCGCATCAATCAGGACGGCCAAACGTCTTACAAACTGAAGAGTGATAAAGGAGTTGTGATCTCTACAAAAAAGGAAGAGTTGACTCATATACTCGACCAGTTTAACATCCAAGTCGACAATCCAGTGTCCATCCTGAATCAAGACACAAGCCGTAACTTTCTTCAGTCAAAGCTTCCAACTGATAAATACAAGGTATGAATGATAAGGGGCAGGAAAAGAGCATTACAAAAACGAGACAAAAGGAAAAGGAGGGAGCACAGCACTCCAAAACAAGCTATTTTTTTATTTAAATTCCATGTACCAGTGTGTACAGTCAAGCATTGCTAACCAAAAATCTAAAAATATCAATCTCCTGGCTCTGCTTTGAATGTTGCATGACCCTACCAAAATTTTTCTCTGGGTCTAGTCCTGTGATTATGCTATTTGTGCTACAGTATTATGTGGTATAAAATGACTGGTGACAAAATTGTTATCCTACAAATCCTTCATGAAGAATATTTTTCTAATAATCTTTTGTAAAATACATTTGCAGCAAAAGTTTGTCAAGACAAGTTTGGTACTGGTAGCCAAAGCAGTTTTGAAAAAGTCTTAAAACCAGTGATTTTTTTTTAGAATGTGCATCATTAGAAGTTAATAAATTATTTATTTAGTTAATCGTTTTATATGAGGTATTTTCAAAATCCTTTTAAAATTATAGGTGTTTTTATGTATTTATATTTTTAGGCGCAAGGGCCAGGGATATGCCAATACAGTAGTGTGAAATTAATTACTTTTTACTGATATATTGTATATTTTTTCTAAAATTTTTATTTTTATATATATATTTTTTTTTTAGTTCTTTTTGAAAGCAACTCAACTTCAGCAGATGACAAATGATTACAGCACTATACAAGAGCAGAAAGACATAATGGAAGAAACATTACTGAGAAAGGAGGAAGTAAGTAAATTATAATCATTGGACTCTACCGAAACAAATTTGGCACAAGAAATAATATCAAAATAGAAATCCAGTACAGTGTGTATTATTGGCCTTGACACTAGCAGACCTTAGTGAAACAAACATTGTCATCTATGCAATTAGATTTACTTTTAATAATGTCAACCCAAGGACCTTTAACTGTAACCAGGGGCCGATTCGGACGAGTAAAATTTAACTGGGTACCACCAGCTGAGCGGTCGCGTGCGGCAATTAAATAATGCCCCTGGGTATAGAAAATTCGAAAAAACATCTGGCCCAAAAACCCACCTTTTTTACTGGATATTTCAATTACACCTTGCCTCAAGGCGTAATTAATCACCCGTAACAAGGCCCAGGTCACAAGTTGACCCTTCAGATTTGTAAACAATGACGTGGCGTAGTGAGTGGCTTTAACAACGCCACTGCCTAGTTCACACACAAAGGCGTAAGCTACGCCAGGCTTAAGCCAGCCTTACGCCGTGAGTATAAAGAACCCAGTACATCCTTCGAGACGAGTAGGGGGTTACCCCGGTGTACTGGAACAGACAGCCCCTGTGGTGGACGACGAGAGTTGCTGGTACCGTGTTACCGGGTAGCACAGACACGAAGGGACCCTTAGAAAGGGAATTGGTCGAGTTCCTAGTCCACATTTCAAGCGCCCTGAGCATCTTACATTAGATGGATATGTGCGCTATATAAAACTACACTATTATTATTATTATTATTATTAATTTTTTACTGGCTTTAGGCTGGAATAAGAAGTTAGTTGACTTAAATTTACTCGACGGGCTTAGTCGAGTTGTGGCCTTGAGCGGTCATACTCAAACTTATGGCGAGATCTTCTAGCTTATCCACTAAAATTATCTCGCCATAGTTGGATATGAACGGGGCTATAATGATCAGAGATAACAAGTGTGATCAAGCTATTTACAATACAACTAATAAATAGAGCTAGGGAGATAAACTATCTGTGCGGTCATGGTGCTAATATGAACAATGGAGTCAGTAACAAACTAAATCTTATAGTGGCTGAGAAAGCCTAGATCTATATTCTATATTGAGGCCACTATTAATACTATCAAATTTATGAATAAATGTTTGTTCAGCAATTAATCTCTCAATTGCTTAACCCATTGACCTCTTTTTTGAAATGATTTTGAATTTTTTTTCAGTGTCAGAAATATGGTTAAATATAATTTTTTCTGAGGGAATAATACAATAATGATTGATACCAATTGAAAGATAATAAAAAAAATGCTTCTAAATAACTTATTATTTAGTATTGTGATATTAAGAAAAAATTTTAAAAAATAAATTATTTCGAATTATTGTTTTATTTTATAAATATTTTTTGATGAATAATTTTCAAGATAAATTATTGAATCCTGAGTCAGTACTCAGAATACAAACACATTTCCACATCAGCACAAATTATTCCTTTACAAAATAAATCTAAATTTGAATTGATTGACGAAGAACTTTGGAAGATAAAAATAATATAAAATTTTACATCCTAGGGGGCCTAGGCGGAATCCCCTAGGTGCCTCGCGGCGTTCAGTCACCCATTTTCCACTACGCACTGTATCGTGAATAGCCTAACCTACCTCGCGAGGTAAAATCCATAATTCATAATTTTCTGCCTAGCCATCCAAGGTCGTGCGAAAATTGGGTATTGTGTATTTCAAAAATCCAGATAATTTTTTTTTTTAATTTGAAAAAACACGAAAAATTACGATGAATATAGGACGATTTGGTATCAAAATTTTCCTTATTTTGTCATCTGTCTCAACGTGTAGAGGGCGCAGGTCACCGAAAAACAGGAAGTTGAAAAGTTCAACGGTCATGTTAAGGGTTCGTTTTCATTTTTGTAAACACACAAGATGACGTCAAGCGTAATTGATAGCACATGCTTTGCTTTCAGCCACAAAAAAAAATTAATTTACCCGGAAATATGTCGATATAATAACCAAATCTAGTACAGTATGTATTTTGAAAATATATTTATAATATGCAAGTGTCAGAAGAGTTATTTTCTGAAAATAAAGTGTGTTTTTAGGTGATTTTATTCACCACCAGTATTGACGCCGACGCCTCGATCAAAGCGATCATGTTACAAAAACAACTATCAAATTACAAATTGCTAATTACCCTAAACTTAGAAATTAATTATAAATGGAAAAAGAAATATTTTCTATAAACGTTTTTTGATATTTTCTCACATATTTTATTAACTTACATGCGCACTAAACCGCCATACGATTTTTAAATAATTATTGTTAATTAATTGCATAATTAATTACGATCGTCCCTGGTGACCTCAGCCCAAATTAATGCAGGCCTAGGGGTTAATCAGTTAAGAGCACAGCTACTTTAAAGTGTGTAATATTGTGTCCTCGTAAATTAAAATGAACTGCAATAGGCCTATCTTTTTTGTTGTGACGAATGCTGCCTTTTTTTAATCTGTGTATATTGTTTAGACTAACACGGCTTCATTACAACTTTTAACATTATAGAAGAAATAGCATTTTCAATCATACTATCACTATTACTTAAATTTATGTATTTTTCTTTTTTCAATTGATCATTCATTTTGATATATTGTATAGTTAAAAAATTTTTTATTTATTTTTTAACGCGAAAGCAAAAAAATACTCTGATGTAATCTTTCATAAGTTTTTTTGTCCAAATTGTTCTTAAAGCTTTACAATGCAGGTTAAATTCCACCACGTTCAGTAGATCCAATCATTTTTTGCCTTTTTAATTTTTTTATTCTTTCCATTCCAAATGAACTTATAAATCAATGTATTGACCTTAGAGATTACATAATTTGGAATTTCAATATTTAAAGCATTATAAATAAGTTTTGAGAGTGCCAGACTCTTTAAAATTGTAACTTTCCCAATTAATGACAAATTTCTACATTTCAAGGCTTCTGAAGTTTTTTCCAAACTTAACAATTTAGGGTTCCAGTTCATTTTAATACATTTGTTGCTATCATACCCAATTTAAATGCCTAAAATTTTAATTGGTTCACTGACCCAACATAAATCAAGTTGTTATTCTTTATGATTTTCCACTTGCCAATCCATAATGCCTTTGTTTTTTCCTTAGTCCTGCTACTGTACAAAAACAATAAACAATCTCAGTTGACCTTTTAAGGCTATGTTCATTACCAATAAATAAAATTGTGTCATCTGCAAGCTGTGCAATATGTGCTTCATCATAACATTTATCGTTAGGCAATGATATACCTTCAATTGTTGGTCTTCTCTAATGTTGTTAGCCATCATTTCTACCACCTAAATAAAAAGCAAAGCATATAAAGGGCAGCCCTGGCATAGCCCATGTTACATTTTAAAACTTTCAGATATCCAACCATTGTTTACTGTAATGCATTCTGTATTGGTATATATTATGTTTGTCTATCTACAAAAGGACTCGCCAAAGTTAAGAGATTTGATAGTTTCATACATAAAATTTCTATTCACTGTATCAAAAGCCATCTTGAAATCTAGTGACAAGAAGGCACCCTCAATTCCATTATCAAATGTGAATTGTAATAAATCGTTCACAAGGGGCCCGTTTATATTACACTCTGAACACGGATTGACGAACACGGCTTCTCTGATGTGTGTAGTATAAACGGTCTGGATTACGTGTGATTACAATACCATCTGGACAAAAGGCTACTTGGCGAACTCGCCAAACTTGCCGTGTTGGAAGTACCAACTTGTAGCTTCCAGGCATAAGTTTGACCTCTCTTGAAACAGTGGGTGGTAATTCAATAGCTTTCTTGCTGTTGACAGGCGCTAACAAGATGGGATGGGCTTTTATAATAGGCCTACAACTAGAATGATATAAGAAAATAATTATTGTTAATAAGGCCGTTATTAAGCAATAATTTTATATCTTAATTTACTACTGAGAAGGCATAGTATATACCTTTCACGAAAAGAGTCTTTTCCGAGGCTTTCTTATCCGCCGAAATCATCATACGCGCCGGAGTGCTGCCAGTCTACCTCCAGTATACCCTATACTAGGCCTACCTTCACTTCTTCATTTGATTCTCACCAACAGGGCCACTTCAGTGCTTTTGTTTTATAAACACTAATCTTTTAATTAATCCTTAGAAAAAAAAATAATGCATCTTTTTAGCGCCAACAATCTTCTGATCTGCCCCATTAGCCGCCTATTTATCGTGAGACACAGGGTGCTAACTACTATAGTTTATTTACCTCCCATGGATTTTTTTTCTATCCAATACAATGTTTTGCCCTGTTCCAACTCATTTCTTCTTGTTACTTGGCTTGGTTCGGACGAAATTATTAATCATGAGCTGGAGCGACGACGCTACATTCGTCCTTATTATTATTTGGGGACAAGAAAACATTCAAAAGGGATTTGATGGGACGAGGAGAAATGCCTCCATATACGCCGAGATACAGAGCAAGTTGAAAGACATGGGATGGTAAAAATTATAAAAATTTAAAAAATATCTTTTGAGCGTATCTCGTTTGAGCGTATTTCCAATTTCGTTCCAAAAACATTTATGAAAGTCTGCACTAATGCCATCATATCTGGGGGAAATATCAGATTTCATGCCCTTGATGACATTACAGTAGTACACTCTTTCATTGTGATTTTACCTTCACACATACATTTTTCATTCTCATTTTTTTTTTTTTTTTTTTTGTATTACTGAGGTATGTAATAATATCTATTTTGGAACACTACATTTGTGTAAAGCTGACTGTAGAATTTAACTTGCTCATTTAAAATTTCTATTGGATCTGTAATTATCTTTCCTTCAAATGTTTTAAGACTTCTCATTTTTTTTTTTTTTTTTAACTATTTGATTTTTCTAAATTGAGGAAGTATTTATTATTGTGTTCTTCTTCTTCAACCCACTTTGCTCGCGACCAGATTTGGAATCTGGTAGTTTCTGGAATTTTGGAAGTTTACAATTGTATAACTTTTACCACTTATTTTTATTTTAAGTATAATATATCTGCCTTCTTTTTCAATGAGTTTGTCAATTATAATTGATACATCTTTACTAGCAGATGTTTCAATACTATGAAATGCTAAAGCCATTCCAAGTGGTATTGAATTTATTAATATCATCAGTAGGGTAAGTTTCCTGTAGTAATACGACTGTATATCAACGTTTTGGTCTAAACACCATCTGAAAATTTCCTTTGCTTTCCATTATTTTGTAAGCCTCAAACATTGAGTGAGATACAGTGACAAGTTGTGCAATTCATGTTAAAGTTTTACAGAGCATGTTGTATTTTTTGGTACATTCCCTTGAATGTGATAATTTTATAATTTGGAGAGGTCACCCAACTGCATCTGGATTTTATCAAAATAGACATTCAAAAATCACTGTACTATTGATGCTAGATTATTCTGAGTGTTGGATGGAGGGAGCATAATAAAGTTTTTGTGTATTGCTTTAATATTTAACCAATTAATTTTTTCAAGCAATATGTTACAATTTATGACTGACACTATGTATGCATAAGTTAATAACAGGTTCTTGGAAATTCAAGTTTGCTTGGTTACAAACTTTTGACGAATTTGATGACATCAGTGTCAGAGCCGCACAGAGTTCCTGTTACCTTATAGCAAAGGAACCAATAATGCTCATTCAGTGGTCAGTGACTGTCAACATCCTGACCTCTTCCTAGTTTTGTATTTTAAGGAGGAAATTCCTCATGAGAAACATTTATAAGGATAATCCAAGCATAATAATAGAATAGCTTGCTACATTTGTTTTTAAAACAGAACATAGGGCTTATCCTCCTTGAAATAATGAGAACTGATATTGAAACTTAAAAATAAAAACCAAATAATACATAAGTATATTATAAAGTTAAAAAAATGAAAAATTACTCAGCACTTCCGAGAATTGAACCAGTGTGCATTATTTTTGGTTAGTGCGGCGCTTTGAGTTCTAACTGTATAGAAATCGACACTGGCGCGGTCTGTGCATTTTTAGTTTGTCAACCTTGCGTAATTCCACATGTGTAGGGTGAAAATTGTTCATAGTTACTTTGAAATGCTTATGAAAATCTTATGAAAACGCAATTTGCGTTAACTTAAAAATTTTATTACCTGTTTATCAATATTCAAAATATGTAGAATGGCATCATATTATATTTGCACATCTTTGATGTATGGTCTTTGCTTGGACAAAGTTTAAAGAAGATCCAAGCACAGAAAGTGCTGGACAGAAAAACCCTGAGCAAAGATAGGAAAGTGAGATAGAAGAAAAACATTTTTCATAATCTCGAAAGCTCCGAGAGGGCAGTAGAGCATATTGGCCCTAACGGCCGCCCATAAAAAAATGTGATTCTAGATTTTATTAAGGTGTGTTAAAACTGCATCCTCAACACTTTTATTTGCCTGATAAGCAAATTGATATTGATTGATCTTAAAAATTTTGTGATTGATTGACAAAATCTCTAAGAATAATTTTTTCAAACATTTGACAACATTTGATGTGAGTGCAATAGGCCTATAGTCTTTTAATTCATTCGGTTTTTTAACTTTAGGGAGGGGTGTAATAAAAGACGTCTTCCAGATTGTTGGCACTACCCCATTTCATATACTTAGATTAAAAAGCCTAGTAAATACAGGTACTAATTCTTTTGTACAGTATTTAAGGACACGATTTGAAATACCATCTGGTGCTTTTAGTTACCTTAACTTTTGAAAAAACATGCCTTACTGCATCGTCTGAAATAGTGTAATCTTGAATATCACAAATTAAAGAAGGCAAAGGTGTGTTTATTAGATTATTATTTTTAACTTTATCCTCAAAGGGACGGAAAAAGTAATTTAAGTTATTGGCAAGATTTGGATCATTGGTGTTTGGGGTGGTCTTATTTGTATGTTTGTACCCTGTAAGAACCTGAAGACCTTTTCATGCTGCCTTTGGATTATTTTCCCTAAATTTATTCTCTATTTTACATTTCTTTTTAAAATTATACTTGTTTATACTTATCAATCAGCTGAGATCTATTAATCAATCTGCCAAGTGTTTCTAGAGCTCCTCATCGGAGCTTAAAATAAGCACATAAATAGGAAAATCCAACTAGCAATAGGTTATTAGAGTTCGAACTTCAATGCATTAGATTCTCAAAAATCAGAGCAATGAATTAGCAAAATATCCATACCCAATTATAGACCACTTGAATCTGAAAAGAGGTGAAATTTTTTAATTTCTAGTTCAAATTTTCTATGTGTTACAAGATTTGCGTGGATTTTTTTAATTGGAAAGGAATTTCACAATGAATTTGCCTTATTTGCATTTCCAGAAACTAAATGCTTTTTTGGGGGTTTTTTTTTCCATATTTAGGGTGACCCTTCCAGGGTATCATAGGAGGTTGGCTGATATTCAGGGGCCCTCTTAAATATATAAAATAATGTGATGCTTTTAACAGCGAAGGCTCTTTATGTGGCTTAGGGAGTGGAGTTGATTTCGTCATGAGGAAAAGTCCTACTGTCACAGGAATTGAACCCAGGGCCCTGGGCTTAGCAGGCAAGCATCTTAACCACTAAGCTAGACAATGCCACTCCAAAATGTTTTTGTTCTGTGCTGGGATTTAATACAGTCCATATTGCTAACAAATCAACATGTCTATCTTTTATTTTACATATAATAATAATTGATATAGTGCTTATCTATAATACCTTATTTATTCAAATAAATGTCAAAGGGCATTTATTCTTGAGAAGGGTTTTGAAGAGTTGATTATTTGAGGAAGGGGTTTATTTTTTGGTGTAAAATGGATATGTATGTACTCAAATAAACGACACTTAATTTCGATAAATGTGGAACCGCAACAAAAAATTACCATCAAAATGTGTTAGAAAAGGTTGTAATTTTACTGGAGTAGAACATTATAGGGTATGTAGGATTAGCACGCTTCACTTACTGAGGATTCTTATTTCATGTTTTGGTTTTTTGTATACTGCGCATTGGTAATTGGTCCTATGTTTTGACAGATGACTAGTGGCTGATAGCACCTTGTCCGATAATGGGCTTTGTTTGGAATTTTAACCTAGTTTCTACAGCATCGTTCTGCAACCTTTGGTACACAACCCAATGTTAAGGTTGTGGAAAAATTTGATAACCTCTTCATATCGTGAAAACTTTACTTATTATGAACAATGACAAACAAAATCAAATTTAAAACGAAAGTGTGGCATGTGCGTCAGTTTATTTTTGTAATACGTGTGTTATCAAAGTTTTGATATTTAAAAAAATACACATCAAAACATTTGTTCTTCAGGTATGACAACCTGAAAGTGTTAATTTTGTTCATTTCAATGTGTATGACTCACCTAAAAATCATAACGAGAAAACATTTTTCTCTTCAATTAAATATGTCTGTGTATGCGCATAACCCATTAATCACCGTTCTACAATCTATGGGTCGCGACCAATGTTTGAGTAGCGGAAAAATTAGATAGGTCTTTAGATCGTGAACAAATTACTTAACGTATTGTGAATGAGGACAAACAAAATTAAATATTAAACGAAAGTGCAATTAAAGTGTGGTACATGTACGTCAGTTTATTTTGCAATGCCTTTGTTATCAGAGTTTCATGTAAAAAAAAATATACTATGGAAACATTTGTAGGCATACTTTAGCTATGACAACCTGAAAGTATTAGTTTTGTTCATTTCAACTGTGTTTGTCTCTGAAAATGTTTCAAAATGTGTCTATGTCTTTACATAACCCATAGATTTCTGGCAGCAAATCTAGGATTTTATATATAGTAAAATGTCTGTAAATCATTAATTTTTTTACAAACCCTTATGTGTATGAAAATTTGGTAACTTACCTGGTTTTGTTAAATTAGTAATTCAAAGTTATAATTTAATTTTTATGGGTATTAAATTGATTTGTGGGTGATAGTATCTTTTGCCAATAGAATCAAGTGGGTTAGTATCTTCTAATACCAGATATCCCTCACTCAAAAAAAAACGACGGACGTTATTTATTGACTTCGCGTTCTATGGGTTGCGTCTGCGTGCTTGACATAATTTGGGTCGTGGGCTGAAAAGGTTGCGGAACAGGGATTTTTGTACAGTATACTCTTGCTGCTGTCAGGAGCCTATTGCTAATTTAAGACCAATTACAATTAACTTAAGCAAAGTACACAATTTATTGACATACAATAAGGCCTAAAAAAATAAATTGTTTGTTTGCCCTTCAGGGCAGGTGGAATATTTTTTTTTTTAGGGCATCTGGCAAAAAATAAAGATAAATTCACTCACATTTTTTTTTAATTCGTAAAGAAAAAAGGAAAAAAAAAAAACCTTTTTTTTGTTTTTCCGCTCCTATTTTTTTCAGTAAGTTAGGGGTGGGTGACGGAGGGTAAACAAACATTTTTTTTCTTTTTTTGATCTAATCATTAGCTCAACTACACAGATAGAATATAGAAATTCATATTCTTTGCCTTTTGAAATTATAATCATATATTTGATCTTTTTTTAATGATCATTTATTAGGATCTAGAAGGTCTTGAAAAAGATGTTCTGGAAAAGGAACAAAAATTTAAGGATTTAACGGCACTCGGTACACTGAATGAGAAGAAGGAACAGCTAATTAAAATGTCCGCATGGGCCCAGGTAGCCGTCATTGAACGAGAAATTGAACCAATTAACAGGAACATGAAGAAAGAAGACAACCGCACTCCAAAGTTTGATCAGAAAATTGAGGAGTCGAATATGAAGCAGAGCCATGTAGCTGAAGAATATCAAGATATCAACAACTCGTTAGAGGAGCTATTACAGAACGCGAATCACTTGAAACCAGATGTTGATGTTGCTAAGCGAGAATGTGATAAAGAAAAAGCAAGATTGAAAGAAAGTCAGAAGAATTTAAAAGAGATTAGAAGCAGCTTAAGAACACTTAGGGATGAAAAGAAGGAATTAGAGGATGAGATTTCTAATTTAAAAAACAGGTAAGGTTGAACTATAGGCATGTTGTTAGTTTTTGGACTATCTTCAGTTTTATCCACTGTGCAAGTCAGATGTAATTTTCATATATGAGGCAAGTTGTAGCAAAAATTTAAGTTACCGGTCTTTCTCCAAAAAAAAAAAAAGAAAAAGATCATTTTCAGGACCAGGGTTTTAGTTGTCTTTAAAGGCTTTGGTCTCTAATTAGAATCTCTCTGATTAAAGACTGGCATTAAAAGTGCTCTTTCTATCTCTGAGGAAAATTAAGAAATGATATACTGTAGTAATAAGATTTTCATTCCAAGTATTTTAATTTGAATAGATGTAATATGCTGTTATTGGTTTTAATATACTATTTCCCGGTAGTCACACATCACGTCCAAAAGGTCTGTTTATTTGAGATTTCTAACATGTAAATGTATTTTGCTGTTCATGGAGATTGTGATTGGCATTAACCACTGAAAGACAATTGATAAAACAGTATTAAAAACTTGTAAAAGCATGCAAATATCACAAATTTGCGCTAGATGGTTTATTTTGGGAGATTCTTGCTTGCTCGCGTAAGGTGGTCTCAAATGGGAGGGCGAACTGTATCATAAAATATAAGTACACAGTATTCAAAAACATAATCCAAATCTTGTTTAATGCAAAAGTATGGAGGGCGTCCAGAATTAAAATGGCAGAACAACCATTTTTCAGTATATTTTTTAAAGACATTTGGGCAGAAACTTAACTAATATATGAAAATTGTTAAAATAGAACTAAAGAGGTGGGGTAAAATTACACACAGATGCAAGATGCAATTTTATATCAAAGGGGTTTTTTTTATATCAGTGCAACCTTGCTACTTACAGGATGAGAATGATGCTTTATAAACTAAGTCTCTTTATGAAGCTTTAGGGGGTGGAGTTGGTTTTGGTCGTGAGAAAATGTCCTGCTGTGAAAGGAATTGAACCCAGGACCCTGGGATCAGAAGGCAAGCATCTTAACCTCTGAGCTATTCAACTCCACTTCAATGGAGTTAATGAATGCAATGCAAAGAGTATAGTTCACTATCCAATCCGAGACCACCATTGAGACCTGAAAATTTGAGGTGGTCTCAGGGTTCGTTTTCAACATAGAGGATTAGTTTAGTGCATAATAGATGGAAAATTGTTGTTTAGTTCTTTGAAAAAGTGTTCTTGGATTAGAGGGTCTCATAATTAAATGGAATTAGATTAGATTCGATTAGATCTGGAATTGGAGGGTGCATTGTATCCAACATTAATGACTAGTGATGACTGTAGTTTTAAAGTGTGATTCGATATTTGCATCAGTGCTCATCAAGACTACGAAGAGGAGCGATTGCTGCGAGAGGCTTCAATCAACGAAAAGAAAAACGAGAAAGAGTCTTTTGAAAAGAATCTGAATGACAAGGAGCATGAGCTGCAACAGTTCACCAGCGCTGTGAAACGAGACCGGGCTAAGATGGGACAAATTAAGTAAGTGAAAACAGTACAACATACACTGTTGAGTTTTTATCCTTTTTTTTTTTTTTTATTATTTTGATTTATGTCACAATGTATGGTTAATAAAAATCAATCATTAAATTATTAAAAGGCATACAGTATATAATTTTAATTTTATTTTGTTATTCCAAAGTTACACTAAAGCGGAAACCTATTATTTTAATCATTACTTTTTAATTAATGAATTATTATTTCATTCTTATAATGAATGCTATAAAAAAAAAACAGGTCTTTAATGGAGTGGGTAGTCTAATTGTAAACCTAGAGCTTAAAACTTGCAAACACACTTTGATACTTCTAAAAAGAATGTAAAAAAATTACCACCGGGCACTGAGAGACTGAAAATGAATCCGGGATTGGAAGAAGAGTGACGACATGAATGGTGTGAATTTCAAATCAAACAGTGTAGGAAGTGAAAAAAAGAATAAAGAAAAATACTGAGAAATTGAGAAAATAATCTAAGTAAAAGCGTATAATACTTTATTAATTGGCAAGTAAAATGTAAAGTTTTCAAGACCATATATCCAGTAGGTAGGGTGTTGCGAAGGGTGTATACACACCCAACCAAACTGAATATAAATTTGTGATTTTTTGTGATTTAAAAATATAATCTTTAAATTTTTACATTAAAACCAGTAATCTACTCAGTCTGTTGTGATTTGGAAAAACACAGTTAATCAGTATTTTGAGGTTTTGGATGTATTGTCATGAGAAGTGATCATGTACTCCAAATGATTTTTAGAAATATGAAATTATTATTATGCATATTTAATTACTTTCCCAGCTGATGGTGGTCCAATAATACTAAGTTTGGTTATGGTCAGAGTAGAATTTTTGAAAGAATTGCATTATTATTTTTCCTTTAAGAAGTCAAAATTGTGGTCATAAGATGAATTTTAGAACCATATTATTAACTAAGATTATTAGGTTAAACTTCCCACATCGGCACGTGCACTTAAAACATTTTTTTTTTGAAAATGGATCTAAATTGGATTCATGTGTGATATTGATAAACAATCAGAATTCTCTGAACGATGCTATTAAACATTTGATGAATGGACTTCCTTATGTTATGGTCATATTAGACTGTAATATTATTAAAGAAAATTCATTCCACCAAAAACAAAATTCCCACTTTGGTGTATGCTTAAAACGTAATTTCCTAAAATTTGGATATATGAAATTGTCAGTCAATAAAAATTTTCTGTACCCATGCTAAACTTTTGAAGAGTAGACTTACGATTTATGCCTAAGGAAATATAAATTGTAAGGGGTCTAAACTTTGAATGTGACAAAGTGTTCTTCCTTATCTTGTGGTCATATTAGAATGCAATATCATTAAACAAACAACATGAAACATGTCCAGATTTTAGGTTAAACTTCCGACTACCGTGTATGCAATAATGTAAATTTTGGATATATATTTTCATCACAGTCAAGAATTACTGATCATATCAATTTTAGAAAATTACTGTTTTCCGATTGTGTGCATTGAAAATGTGACGATGAACTTGGGGTACAGGCCTTGGTTGACATTTCATATCAAAAGGTCGGTTAATTAATCTTGCACAGGAGCCAATCATCACCTAGCTGTGGTGCCTCTTCCTCCTTCTCATCATCATAATTATTAATTGTCCGTAGTAAAGTGGAGAAAAACTATGATTTCAGAGTGTATTCATTCAATAATAGATGTCGAAAGTGCATTCTTTCTAAGCATCTATAAAACAGAACTTTCCAAAGGTGGACCCCAAGATTCCACATCTAAAATTTGTCTTCCAGCAAACATTACGTTCTCTTCTCTTTGCCCTGCCCACTCTGGGACCCCATCTGTGCGACATTCAGGCTAAAATCTGGATCCGCGCCTGAGAGGTCCATTATTCTCACAATTTTTTGCTTTCAGCTCATGGTGGGACTGAGGTGGTGTGGACTTCCATGCACCCGCCAAATCCTGCATCTGCCCCAGCATTGATGGGGTGCTTGGTCCTAATTTTAATCAAATTTCCCTGGCCAGTACCTGTTTCTTGTAACGTAATAACAAAAAAAAACAGTAAATGCAAGTCTCCCTCCAATTAATGACCAATTTTGGAACAGGGGTTTCCATGGTCTTTGGCAGCTTTTGTCTCTAATTTGAATAATAAAGATATTTGGTAATATGGGACCACAGAAAATGGATCTTTAATTGTATGGGTCTTTAATCAGAGGGAAACTTTTTGTTTATTTTTTTTTTAACAGACAGCAGCAGGAAGAATTTTCCAGGCAGCTGCATGATCAGAATACTCAATTGAATCGACTCAAGTCAAGTCAGGCTAATCGCTTGAAGATCTATGGTGATTTTACACCAAGGCTACTGGAAGAGATCGCCAAAGCAACTAGGAACAAGCTCTTTCATAGGCAGCCTAAAGGACCAATCGGTATAATTGTTAGAAAATATGCTGATGGCAAAGATGATAATCATGATGTCCTCCCCTCTCCATATTTTGTAATCTTCTTGAACTTCAACCTCACTTTATTTCACTTGGCGCAAACATCATACATACAATTAAACAGCATGGGGGAAAACCAAGTGGCGAGGCCAAAAGAAAGTAAATAAACTTCGTAAGCGTTGGTCCTGTGTGAAAAAAACCCCACCAATAACCACAAAATACCATTAAAAATCACTACATTCAAAAGCATCTAAGTGAACTAAAGAAAATAAATTTGACAGGAGATCTTAAATGAATATGGAGAGTTACATAGTGATGTAATACATACAGTTTGATGTTGCAGAGTGTTTTTAATGTTGAATATATCTAGACGATGTTGGTGGAGACAGTGAGGATGATTATGATGATAGAAAAAAGGATGATGATAATGTTTATATCAGTAATAATGATAACAGTTATGATAATGATAATCCTGATAATATAATTTTAATAATAATCCTGATAATGTATATTTAATGATGAAAATGATAGATAAATGAATACGAAAATGATAATGATGGTGATAATAGCAATAATAATGGTGTCTATTATGATAAGGATAATACTGATGATAATATAATTTTATTGATGAGGATGAAAAAGAGGTTGATTATGATGGCTTTTTTGTTTCCCATCAATTTATACTGTTTCATGATTTACATCTACTATATATAGGATCCTTGATTTCATTGGTGGAAGATAAGTGGGCCCTTGCCATTGAGTGTTGTTTAAAAAGCCTGGTGTATGCTTACATTTGCCATGATTACCATGATGAGAAGACACTGAAACAGATAATGAAGAGAGTCATCCCTCACAGCTTCAAGCCAGTTGTTATTGTGTCTTCATTTGAGGTAAGAAACATACCTCGATGAAATATTTTGTGCTGCCAACAACCATAAGAATTATCTTTCTAGTAAAAAATAAAGACAGGAGTTTACTGAAAAATTATTATTTTTATTATTATTATTATTTGAGATTTATGAAAGAGAAGATAGCTATCAAACATGTAGATGGGAATGCATATGATATAAAAAAAAACATTTCATTGGAGTTGCCAGGTTATAAAAGAGCCCAGTTTGAAGAGTAAAGTTTGCGCCCTTGACACTTATAGATCGGTCAACCGGCCTGTGATAGCGCATAGTGCCAAAAATCTCTTTTAAATCAGTATACCTCCCCAAATTTTGATTAAGTACCATAGCTCTTAAAGGTTAAAAAGAATGAAATCTACCACATTTATTCTTTGGTAAGAGGACTAGCCCAAATATGTGCTGGTTTATAGAAAATATATTAATTTATTATGACCATGTCAGAACCAAAGAATTTATGTTTTTGATGACATTAATTAGAAATTTATCTTTGTTTCTCAGGATAAGAAGTATTCGGATTTGACGCAAGTTAGGTCTGAGTTTCCATGTCTTCTAGATCAGATATCAGTTGAAGACCCTGATGTTTTCAACTGCCTTATTGACCAAGTAAGAACAAGTAAAGTGTCTAAAGGTCTGTTTACACTATTCAATTTTTTGTGGCAAATATCAGTGCTTTGCCCATATATGGCATCATTACATCATTTTACACCCATAGATGGGAAATTGAAGGTGTTTGTCACATTAAACGTTAGTGTGGACAGAGTTTTACAACGTTTTAATATTGACTTTATAACAATATATTAAATATTTAATATTATTTGTATAGAGCACTTCCAAATGAAACAAAAACTTTAAAGAAATGACCTTAGTTTCATTCCAACATTCTATTAATTTTTTAATCAATTAAAATTTACAAAGAAAAAGTAAGATAAAACAACTTAATTACGTTAGAAATTGGGATCAATGGTGTGTCATTGAAGAAAATGGCGTCTGGTTGAACGTTTTTTGCAACGATGGCAACGGAGTAGTATCACATGGTATCATGACGTAACACTGTAGTACTCTATATTTTATAAGCCTTTAAATGCATTATATTCAATATACTTGTCTTGTCAACCAATGAATATAAATACCATTCTTGCTGCGTGTTCGTAGAATTTTCTGGTTTTTATTGAATTTTTGTTGTTGTAGTTTATGTGACATGTTCCCATAAAATCCAGACAGTCACAATCTTATAAAACTTTTTTAAATAATTATGTTATATAATTAATTAACATTACAGTCACTTTTAACTAAATATGGTTATTAATTTTCATATGGGCAACCAATTAAAATAATTTCAAAGTTTAGTGTGCATGCCAAGGATAGGCATGACTACACACAATGTGAACAAGAAGGTTGCAAAATGTGTCTAGCAGTCAGTGTAAACATTATGCATGTTTTGTTAAAAATGAAATTCGGTGTTGTTTTTCAGCGAGGAATTGAATTTGTAATCTTGGTAGAGGAGGGAAGACAGGCGAGAGATTACATGTTCCGATCTCCTCCTCAAAACTGTAAAGAGTGTTTTACCTTGGAAGGAGATCAGATTTATCCGGGTAAAAACCAGAGATCTTACGCCTCCACCCAAACAAAGGCACAAGTTCTTAAAGCTAGTTTGGATGATGAAGTTGGGTGAGTAAATTATGACGTTAGGAAGCAGTCATTTGATTCAACGCCATATGTTGGCCGCCTAAATGTGTTTTCCAAGAAGTCATATATCAGGTGATGACCATTAGCATAGTGTGTGCCCAACTTAAATGGTGAAATAGAGATACAGTTCAATATGAAACAAGTCCAATTACTATGAAAGAAAACCATTTAAAATGTGCACTTTCAAAGATACATCAAACCATGCTGTTGGTAAACAGTATTCTGTATTGATAAAGGCAGAATGATTTTATATCATGCCCATATATGGGCACATCGCAGGTTTGTCAAAGAAAATATGACAGTGTGGACATACTCTTGAATTGATGGATTTATTCAGTGTAAACACCAAAGATAACCTACAAAATAGTATCATCCCACAATGGGGAGATTCGTTTGACCTTGTCAGTAAAACATACAAGCAATAAAGATATACAAATAAATGAACAGTCTTCCTCAGTTAAAAATGTTTAAAAATGCAAGTTAAATAAAATTCTAGTGGTGATTAGGCAGTACACCAGGCCCTACTGTTTTCCGAAGAGTACTGCGTTCTTTAACGTGCACATGGGCCATAATGCACACAGGACCAAGGGCTTAAACGTTTCATCCGAAAGACAGTGCGCAATTGTAACTTGCATTTCAGCCTTGCAGCTGAAATACAAGGAGAGCAGCGATGAAAATTGAACCGGGGACCAAGAGATTTCCACAGTTTAGCGCACATACAGTGGCTACCATCAGTTTAGCAGGCTGAGCTAAGCTGCTCTCATTACTGAGCTAAGCTGCTCTCACTTAGATTATTAGATTTATATGAGTCCTTTGAATGAATAAATTTGATAAGGTGTACCAATTTCAATGCAAATGGTTTATTTCTAATGCAGAGAAACACTGAATGACATTGAAATGACAAAGCAAAACGTGAGTCGAATTCAAGAGGAGGTGAAACAGGTTTCCAATAGTATGAGGCAAAATCAAACTCAGGAGAGAAATCTGTTGGTACATAGGAAGAAGATTCAAGACAAGATCAGTCAACTGACACTGGTAAGTCGAAGTATATTGTTGGATCTCTCAAGAAAGCTCAAGGTCTTTGATTTTCTACATAACTTGAACACCCTTTGAAAGTTAATGGAATCGCCCTATATGCTATGTTTGAGTGTTTCATATGTTTTGCAACAAAATCGACGCTATGTAGGCCTGACATCATGACAATTGTGGCGCTGTGGTCAATACACCTAATTTATTTGTTCTTTATAGCCAGGCTCCAGAGGATATATGTACACAGGGTTCGTACACGTCCTTAAATTACTTGAATGTCCTTAAATTACTTGAATGTCCTGGACAAACAAATGAGCATTTTCCAGTATTAGAAAGTCCCGGTAATTTATGATTGTCCTAAATGTCCTGGAAATTTGATCATTTACCATTTATCCAGTACTGCAGGTTGCCTAGTAACATTAAATTAAATGAGAAACATTCCCACAAGTAGGTTCCCACGATTCTCATGGGAGAAGCAGGTCAAGTCTTTGTACACTGCCAATTCAGGAATGTTATCGAAGGCAGAAAGAATGTCAAATGTTTAAAGTGGCCGACTGGCTGGCAGTGATTCAGACAAACTTGTGCGATCCAGTGAATGGAGTTCGCCTATATGTTAATAATACGGTGGTTTCTTAATCTTGCATATTAATTATGATTGCATGTACTGTAATTTTTTATTTCAGACATCTGTAATCATAATCATTAACTTTGTTGATATCTGCTATGGTGTTTTTTGAACTTAATATACACTCAACTAACATGCACATAAATTTGTACAGCATACATGTTTTATGATCGATAGTAAAATCGCCGATATTTTACTGTTAAGTGATATAATGTGTCCTTGAAATTTGGAAAATTTGATCTGGAATTGTCCTGTAAATTTGCTTGTTTAAATATGTACGAACCCTGTGTACAAATGATTTTTCTAAGACACAAAAAGGGTGTTTGATAAAAAATCAGTGAACAGTTAATGAAATACAGATTTTTGAATATTTAAAAACTGGAAAAGGTGAAAAAGGGGTGGTTATGCCCCATTTTCCACAGTTTTTAAATGTGCACCAAACCCCCATGAAACAGAAAAAATACAAAATGGCATACAAATACTAAAGGTTACAATATTTCATAACATATTAAACATTGGATTTGGATACTTATTTATCAGTATAATTATGTTACATAGGCCCCTATATGAAATTGGTGCCCCTCATAAAAATTCTGGATCTGCCCCAGCCTGAGTACTTGGTTGATATAAATACCTTTGTTTACTGTACATTGATAAATTACTACATTAATATCATGTTGTCAGCGGAAAGACATTACTAAGGCATATTGAACTCATTTCAGGAAATTAATGAGCTGCTGGCTACGGAAGAACCTGCTAATGTAGACGTCAGCACCTTAGAAGGAGAGGTTGAGAAATATCAGATTGAAATCATGGGCCTATCGGTGTCGGGCTTCCGGGTCCTCAGTGCTTTCTCGACATTTTATTGAGCTCAGCTGTTGTGGCTACGTTAGGGTAGAGCATATCTGCTGATATTGTTTGCTAGTATTTTGATAGGCCTAGTCCGTTCACTTTCCTAGAAAAACTAACACAATAAACATAATCATAATCATGCAGTGCCAATAATCACAAACTTACACACTGTATAGGCCCTGTCTCTTATACACATCTAGATGTGTATAAGAGACAGACTCAGCTTCGTGTAGAAAATTCGACCAGACGAAGTTTTTCCATGGTTTGCCCCACGAAGCTAAGGAGGAAAGCAATAATTTTGAGCACCATCGGTAGTTGTTCATCTCACTCAGTTCACGTGGTTTTAGATTATAACAACC
>NW_022687603.1:360164-378679 GCF_011630105.1 Anneissia japonica | reverse complement strand
TTGCTGTTTAATGAAAATACGTTGCATTATGGTTTGTTTATTGTTATAGTATATTGTTATATTCTTTTTACTTATGGTTGCTCTCAAAATTGCCGTTTGTTTTGAATATTTTCGGGTTTTTGATGACGTCATCGTCCATACGAGGCGTACGTAAAACAGAGGGTTCGTATAACTGGGGTACGTAAAAACGAGGTTCTACTGTATAACAATAATTACCGATAATATGCTTTGTACAATCGACTTTATTATTAGATTCTATTGAATTTATGCATTGTACAGCTTGCAAGATGTTAGTTATTTCATTCATCTTTAATTGCAAATTTCTAATAGTACAAGAAAGAGAATGTAAAATACTCTATATATGCCACTGCCACCAATAACAGAAGTTTTAGTTACCGTAAAGAAAAAAAAAATCGGCAGTCTGCAGCAGGTGGATGTCCCAGACTCCCAGAGCATGGGACATGTTCCGCTTGGCTGTTGGCAGATGGTCGGTAGCTAGTGGTATGAGTTGACTTAGATTGATACTTCGCAACACTTCAATCTTGAAGTCGAACGGGAAGCGTGATTAGTGCGCAGCTGAGATGTGTACTGTCTGAGGTGGTTGGTCAGATCCTGCTTAAATGCTGTTGATGATGAACTAAAGATATTTTCATTGACTTTGATTAATACTTCGCAACACTTCAAATTGAAATCAGTCTTGTGGATCTGTAAGACTGCTTTATAAAGAGAGATAAAAATGAACTGTAAAGGTAAAGAAAATATTAAAACAGTAAGCCATAATTTAATCCATTTAATATATTTTAGAGCAAGAGAAAATACCACGCTAAAAGAATGCATTCTGTGTTTTTATAACTGGGAATTTTCAATACTTCAATTATCAACATTCAAAAGTATCATAGTCCTCTTTCTTGCTCTTCTACTTCTTGTATTCCTCTTTGAAACTCTTAAATCATGAATCTTCTTGTGCAGGATGTGTGTATACCATGTTGATTGCGTTTGTATGGTGACGACTGTCTCCAATCCCTTCTTGATTGGTGTCTGTTTCTACCATGGTTGTGTGTTTTCCATCTTACTTTTTGTTTTTAAGGGCATCTGCATATCCAGTGTCCATTGCTCCATTTATTCCATCTCCATTGCCTCTCCTTCTTGTATGGGATGCCCTGCGTATGAGTCCATTGCTCGTACCCTGTTATCCAGCTCTCTTATTGTTGCCCCATGAATTTGCAGTAGAGTTCCCTCTTCCACATTAACTTCTTCTCCCTGTTCCTGGTTTTCATTGGTTATTTCTTGTTTCTCTTCCATTATCTATTGGGTAGATTTGGTGTGTTGTCAGCTTCTTAATGTTGACTGTAAGAAGAGATGATAAATATTAAACCTACTACTATAATTTTGAAAGTCTCCTATGGTGAAAAGTGAGGTGATGAATAGACGGTCGGAAATGATTCGTTATCAGATTACATTTATATTGAAAAGCAGAAAAATGTTAAATGATAAAAAATTGTCATCACTGTACCTCCGTGCTATTCGCTAACTTTTTCTTTTTATTGTTAAATTTTGCATTTTAATGGTTCTCACAGGTGGGCAATGTGTGGGCCCGATGTTGATTTTAAATAAATAAAAAAATAATTAAAAAATACTTTGTGTGCGGCCCACCAGCCATCTTTGGCTAGAAAATCCCTTGTATTTTACTACACAACACTGATTACAGTTTAAAAGTAATATTAGAACTGAGCAAAAAGTGGTATAAAAGCAGTAAATGAAGCTTTTTGGAAGCACACTGGAAAGTCGGCCCTCAGTGTTAAATCAAAAATTCCCTTTGACCCATTTTTATGCCCATTCCTGTTCTAGATAGTTGGAACATAAAACCTAGTACCTAAGTACATTTGAGTGCCCATTATGAGGTACTGATAATTTCAGGTTCTCTATTGGTTATTACAGGATGAACTGAAGAAGAAGTACACTGAGCTTGAGACTGCCAAGCAGCACTGCACACATTACAACAATAAGAAAAAGGAGCACTTAAAAGTACTTGCCGACTTACAAAAGGAACTCGAAGCAAAGCAAAAAGAAATAGAGGTGGGTTTAAAATTTAAAATAAGCAATAAAGAGGTTGAACATAGACTGAAGAATTTTTGAGTCCAACTCCATATACATTTTTTGATCTATTATATTTCTCTTGGCCAATTGTTTTCTGTTTACTTTCTTGTCACTAATGTTTTTGAAGTTGTGTAAGAAATTCCCACTGTAATTTCAAGATGATAAATTTTATATCTGATTATTGTATTGTCTAATTGTATTCAAGATAGAAATAAAAGTGGGTTTAGCTTCCACAAAAGTATAATTTGAGAAAGAAAATAACATTGATAAAGCACTTTAATCAATGACATAAGTGTATGCACCATGTCAGATCTGAACGCCCACCTCAAGGTTGATAGCCCAAACACCATTTCCATCAACTTTGAGTTCAAATTTTCTGTGTGACATATGCTTGTGTGTGAGACTGGCTAGATTTGAACCCTGACCTCAAGATTAACAGGCCAAAACACCACTGCTGCCCACACCGCTTTCATGATTTCTATCATAATTATAATAGAATTAATTACTATTTTACTGCAGAGTGCACAAGAGAAAGCAAGATCTATATGCGCAGAACGAATTGAAACTCGCAGAACTGCTCAGAATATTGATAGTGAAATCAACCAAATCAGTAAACGTATCGAGAAAGAGCGTAAAAGGTAGGATCAATAAGATGTGCTCACAAATCTGTATTAATAAAATTGCTGAAGATTTAATAAGTTGTCCTTTACTTAGTAGTTCTATTGAATTTTTTTTGTATTGTTATGGATCTTGTCATATTCTTAAGTATTTTTACTAAGTGTTTTGAGAATGTAAAATACAGATTTCACATTGTCAACAGTCCATCTAAGAGGGCAGTTTGGAGACAATATGAGGCATGCCATCCCAAAATCAACATCAGTGACCAAGAAATAAAAATTAACTTTTTAATATTCTTATTCTCAACGTTGTAAGCCTTAAAATGATGGGTCATTTACTGGAATTGAATTAAAGTGTGGCTTCTCTGTTCTAAAGTATAAAATACTGCCACAATCTTATGCTAATTACTTCAGTGTAATAATTAGCGACAGTACACTGGCTTTGGAATGGCAAGCCTAATATGTTATAGGTGACATATCATTAGCAGAGAGGTTGATTTTTTGAAAACTTCTTCACCTATATTATTGTTATATTATTAGGCGCCGTTCACAATTTTCAACATTTTTACGAGCGTACAAACCGTACGCTGGGGGGGAGGTGGCCAGACCACTATGTACGCTTTTTTTCAGTCGTTAAAAATGTCTATAGAAATTACGCCGCAAGAATTGAAAAACATATTCTCGCCGTAATTTTCACTGTGGTGTCGCGATCGAGCGAATTGAATGTCCATGTGAGTATTTCAGTTTACGACACACTGTCAAGCATGCAATGAACAATAGAGAAGACCACGATTAAATCATTCTTCCAGATGAAGCCAAAGGTATGCTTATAGGCTTAGGACTATTGTAGTAAAAAAACAGCATTTCTTGTAATTATTGTCATAGAATATTTATTCACGATTTCGATCAGGCCTAGCCCTAGGTATTCACATCCCAAACAGCTATTAACTGGGGATGCATACCAGTTGTTTAGTGGCGCAGAAGCAGCGAAACCATCCATTGGCATTACATTCCGTGCGAGGCGGAGCCATCAACCTGTCCTTTAGTAGTGTAGATGCCTACATTACAGCTCTATATTATTCTGGCCTATATAACCATAGAGTATCAAATATAAGTGTATCAATGTGAATAGAAATGCATTTTGTGAGACGATGTGTAATAGGCTAGGCTAGTCAGTTCACTAGCTTTACATTATTGTACAAGTTCAATCATCAGATCAGTATGACAAATAGAATTTTTATTTCATGCACTCATATTTACGTTGTCCATTGTCAAATTATCATTTGTAGGTCTTAGTCACATTTTTTTTTTTACATATTTATACTCATTACATTTTTTTTATACTACTTCAGTTTCTGTTAATACAATTTCTAATATTCTCATTTTGTAGGTAAATGAAGGCTCTGTGGCAGATTGTACTGTAGCTAGATGGCCAGAAGCTGTGCATTTAATTGTTCCGAACCATAATATTCAACTGGGAGCAGCAGTGGCTGGATATCGATTAGATGTTGTATGCATATACAGGTAGTCAGGTTAATGAAGCACCATGAGAATATATAAACATAGACACAGGAGTATGGAAACACATTGTAAATAGCCTTATGAAAACCATTAAAAATGCAATATTAGTATTTCAACCTTGAACATTGACACAGAAGTATGAAAAACATTGTAAAATAGCGTAATGTATGAAATTTATATTTATATATTAAGAAAGATTCTGTTGAGTAAAAAGAAACAATAAATAGAGTACAAAACTGTAGTTGGAATTGCAGAAGTTGTCTCCTTTGTTTTCTGTTGTAAAATGCTGATTTTCAGTGCAAAACGACGATACTGAAGATGGTCGGTACTCTGGATATTTCTGCACCGCGAAAGTCAGCATTTTTTGTGTACACTTTCAAGAGAGGGTTGCAAAAAAGAGTACTCTCTGTACACTTATGAAAATGATGAAAATTGTGAACGGCCACTTAATCTATTTTTGAATACTATTATTATCGTTAGTTATTATTGTTGTTGTTATTCAGCCGTGGGGACCCAGAACAGATCACGAGAGAGTACTATGATGCAAAAAATAAATTCATTGAGATCACTACGCAGATGAAAAACTTTAAAGCTTTTGTAACGGTAAGTCCAAACACATGGGATTAAAGATATATTTTTGTAATAGGCCTAAACAAATAATAATATTAGTAATTATGCAATTACAGTTCGATCTCTAGTGCGAGTCCCCCTCTAAGAGAGGCCACATTTTCAAAGTACCAACTAACAGTTTTTAATTTTTTAATACAAAGCTAATCTTTTACCATTACTACTACCACCAGCACTACCCTTCAAACCACCACAACCCCTACCTCCGTACCACCTACCCCCAGTAGCACCTACCCAGTGGCTGTCTAGGATTGGATTGGATTAATTCTGTGTGATAAACACAAAGGATAAACCACTAAAATTCACTTACTTCCAGTAAGGTCCCTCTGGTGGTGAATTTGGCAGTACACCGAGAGACCATCCCCTATACTTATCCGAAGAGTGTACTGCGTTCTTTAACATGCACACAGGACCAACAACTTTAAAACGTGTCATCCGAAAGACGGTGCGCTTTTGAAACTTGAATTTGAGCCCTCCAGCTGAAACACAAGCAGAGCAGCTGTGGGAATTAAACAGGAGACCAAGAGATCTCCACGGTTCAGCGCACACACAGTGGTTACCACCAGCTTAGCCAACTGAGGTAGTTGTTCTTCCCTTGAAATGGGAGTAAGGTGGAGTGGGGGCTCAATGGTTATTTGAGGGGTGCTAGGTCGCAAATGAAGGTGATATTAGGTGATTTTTAACTACTTGCATGATTTTTTTAGCTTTCGACATTTTCAATGGGGGGAGGGGCATGAGATTTTTGACAGTGCACCCTTCTCCCCAAGTACCCCCCAGATATACCACCACCACTTACTTCCTTACCAGCACCACCTAGTTATTAATTCAAATTATTACCATCTTTCAAATTTGCCAAATTTAATTATAGTATGACATACTGTAGTTGCCTACAAATCACCTGGTTTTCAATCCCATTTAAAATTAAGCAGACAACATCTCTTTGATAAGTTAAGTAACCATAATCACTTGGAAGTGGTTAATGAGATACAGGTTTTTGAATATTTAAAACTAGGAGGAAAAAGGAGCGTAACCAGCCTTTTTCCCCTAGTTTTTAAATATCCAAATATAATAATTTTTTGTTGGTATGTTGTACAACTGATTTTTCTAAGACCCTATTTGAGGAAAAGTGGTTAATGAGATACAGGTTTTTAAAAATTCAAAAAATGGGGGTGGGGAGAGGTGCATAACCACCCTTTTTTTCCCCACCATTTTTCCCTAGTTTTTAAACATTCAAAAATTTGCATGTCACTTACCGCTTCTGAGTTTTTAGTCAAATTTGGATTTGAAGACTTAAAAGGTGATGATGATTTTTAACTACTTGCATGATTTTTTTTAAAACCCAGACTCCAAAAAGACTCAAAAATTTGTTTGACGAAAAGCTCAGGATACAGGTTGTTGAAAATTTAAAATCTACAGGGAAAATATGCGTAACCACCATATTTCTGTTTCCCCCACCCCAGTTTTTAAATATTCAAAAATAATCTGTTATACAACATATCAAAACATATTTTTTTCTCTGGAGCCTAGCTTTAATAGTTTATTTTTTCACTTGTATGGTGGTCTCTATGAATATTTTAATGGCTTTTTACATTTTCATTGTGATTTATTGACATTAAATTGTAATTTACATGCAATTTGGAAAACAATATGTTGAAATAAAGTTACATTAAGTAGAACCCTATGGGACACCCATATTAAGGGGACACTTTTTTTGTGCCGAAGGTGTCCCCTTAAGTGGGGGTTCTACTGTATTAATAACTTCTTTAATAGTGTATGTAGTGTGGAAAATTATTGTACATAAATGCCTATGCTTTTATATTGATTAATTATTTTTTTCAATTTTTATTATTTTTATTTTTTATTTTATTTTTTTCAACTGTTTTTTCTGCTATAGTCTTTCTGAAAGCATCATGGCAAATTTCACACATTTCTTTAGAAAAAAAAAAATCATGTTAGTCTTGTCTGTTTCTATGTTCAAGTGTTGGTTCATTAAATTGTTTATCATTGTACTAACAAATCATGCCAACTTTAAATTACACAGTGTGTTAACTAACAAATGACAAACAGTTCACTGATTTTAAGTAATAAAGAATGTCTTCCCTTCAAACGTATAAGCCAAATAACAACGTAAAAATAGCAGAATGATATCATTATGTGGGAGAGTGTATGTATCACTATGTCATTTACTCTCTTTTTATACTTTATTTCTGTATGTTATATAGCAGCCTTTAATTTAACATTGCAGTTTTATCGGTGGCCTAACCCTAAAGCATCTTAGGCCTCCTTCCATTTATAGAAATGTAAATGTATTATTCCATTCATCATGAATGTTCTAAATTGAAAATGAAATGAAATTATTACAATGAATTTTAATATTTCCCTCCCCTCACCCTTTTACTGGAGAAGTTATGAGTGCCTGTTCTTGTCTGGTCTTCCACTCTACAGAGCTTTACCACACCCTCAATTTATGCTACACCTTAAATTTATGCTACACCTTCAATCCATGCCACTAGCCCTGTTACCAAAACCTCCAGTAAATCCATGCCGGTGCCACACCGTAGGACCATAGCTCCTTTGAACTGTGCACCTAAAACAACATTACATACTAGAACATGTCAGAACCATGCCACATACCCTTAAACCTTGCTATTATACACACCCCAGGACATTGCCACACATATCAGAACCATGCCACACATATCAGAACCATGCCACAAACCCTTTGAAGTCCCAAGTGACTTTTGCCAAGGTCACTGAGGCCCATTAAGCCCCACTGTCATCATCCGCTAAAATAAGGGTAAGTGCATCACTGACATTGAATGATTGCTTCTGTTTTGGCCATTTTGAATGCTTCTGCATGTCCAGTTGCGGCAACAATAGGGAAATCCCCTAAAGTACTCATTAAATAGAGGGCTGCAGCACTAAAATCAGTCCATATATAATACAGAGCGGGTTTCCTGCGACAGTAAATTGGTCCGTATATTATACGGACCGCGACTTTAAAGGGTTAAATCTTGCTATTGTACATGCCCCAGGACAATGCTACACATGTCAGAACCATGCCACATACCCTTAAACCTTGCTATTATACACACCCCAGGACATTGCCACACACATCAGAACCATGCCACATACCCTTAAATCTTGCTATTGTACATGCCCCAGGACAATGCTACACATGTCAGAACCATGCCACATACCCTTGCGCCTTGTTACACACTCTAGGACGCCACACACCTCAGAACCTTGCAACATACCCTTAAATCCTGCTGCACACTCTATTACTGCCACACACCCTAGGACTATGCCACACTTCTCAGAACAGTACCACATACCCTTAAAACTTTGGTACATACATACCACACACACCAGGACCATGCCACATACCCTTGAATCTTGCTACACACCTTCGGACTACGCCGCAAACCTCTTCACTGAAAAATGACATCAATGTTGGGACTACGTTTCACCTGCCTACAAAGGGCTTAAGCTCCCCCCACTCAGCGGCACACCAGCACGCTATAGTTCCTAAGTATTCGACAAATGCTCAGAATTTCAATGCCAAAATCATCTGCTTTGTTGTTTCCCTTTGTGGTAGATATTGCATATCGCTAATCACCTCATAATATCGTAATGTAATTACATAAAGTATATAAACAATATAATTATATTAATGCTAATAATAATATAATTATATAATATAAATTAATTAATTAATTGCTTATATAGCATAATCCATTAAGTTTGCTTAATTTCTCTGATCATAGAAACTTGAAGAACTGTTAAAAATGAGGCGACACACTTATCTAGAATTCAGACGTTTCATTGCCATGCGGGCGAAGTGTTACTTTGCCATGATGCTATCTCAGAGAGGCTACAGTGGCAAGATGTCATTTCAACACAATGAAAATCAATTGCACATTGCTGTGAGTAGTCATTGCTTTCAGCTGTAAAGTCCTGTCGACACTATCAAATGTTAGGTGATAAAAAAATGTATGCCCTTATTTGGGAGTAATACACCCTTATTTGGGTGTAATATGCCCTTATGTGTCTAATATAAGATGATCATGGCCATATATGGGCACATCAGACAAATTTGTCACATAAAATTTGATAGTGTGGACAGACCTTTAAGAGAGAAATACTCACCTGCCTCTTTTAAAATGTTGCCTTAAAAATGTCACTTATGACCTTGTTGGTTTGTCATTGATATTGTCATTGTTTTTGTCTTTGGATATTTTCCTTTAATATTATACCAAAAAGTAGGGAATGGAAAAGAGTGACTCTTCCGATTTTACAATAAAACAACTCGGTGCTACCACATTTCCGAGGGTGCTTGTGTGATATGCGAAGATGTATTTGATACGGGGATGAGTTTATGGTGGGGCAGAAGTGGACCCTGCCACCTAGCCTTCAATTTTTTGACCATGTCTAAAAGATAATTACATGGTCCTCCACCCAACTGTATTAACCCCTTGCCTATCCCTGAAATCCACTCTTAGAGTTTATAACCCACCTGTAGTTTTCTACAGCTACAACCTTGTTTGTATTATCCAACAACTATTGATGACGCACACATTACAAAAGTAAATTGCCAGACATGTCACACTTTAATTGCTCTTCTGTTTACTGTAATTTGATTTCATTTATCTTCAATTGTACAATCTGAAGAAATTACATGATCCATAAAATTGTCTCCATGTCTCAAGCATTGGGTCACACCCTACAGGTTACAGAATGGTGCACTATAAGATGTCTGACAATTGAAATTGACTTTGACATTAGAAATTGTTTCAACGTTTGGCATTGTTTTTAATATTCAAAAGCAACATAGCTTTGATATTTGACAATTTTACAATGACATTTAACAGTGATAACTTTTTTAATGATATTTGATAGTGATAATTGTTTTCCTTAAAGCAAAGTAAATGACAACCTAAATTCTTTACTAGAGAGGCAGGTGAATTTTCTCTCTTTGGTTTTAGTAATTTATCAAGTTATAGAATGATTATTTGACTTATTCCTACTTAAGGCTTTAGAAGCGTGCTTAAGAGACCGAGAGAACGCTTATTTTAGGTTTAGGAAAGTTATTGGAGTGGCAGTGCGGATTAAGTTTGTGCAGTTAATATCTAAAAGAGGATTTGAAGGAAAGTTGACGATGAACCATAAGGACCGTGTCCTAAGCATCCAGGTAAGCATGAAGAAAAGCTTGTTTTTATGAAAGTGATTTGAAAGCAAGAATGTGATGATGGTTAGAGAATAGGTGATGAAGGTATAAGGAAGAAGTGGTAAACTAGAGAGATGATGACTGTAAGAGACAACGTGATTAAGGCAATTGAGGAAGTGATAATGGCCGGCGGCTTGTTGACGGAAAAGAAAAAAAGGTGATGAAGGCAAGGGAGGCATCGAAGTTAAGGAAGGAGGTGATAAAGGCAAGGAAGGTGATGAAAGTAAGTAAGTAGTTAAGGCAAAATCTAAGGAAAATAATATGTGATGATGGTAAAAGAAGAGGCGATAAAGGTCAGGATAAGTGATTAGTGGTATGATGAAGGTAAGTGAAGAGGTGATGAAGGTTTGAAAAGGGGTGATGATGGTAAAGGAGGCAGTGATGACAGTAAGAGTGACAAAACGGTAAGGGAGATGAGAAAAATAAAAGGATGAAGATTAGACAGATGAGGAAAGTAGATGGTTGATAAGATAGGCAGATGATGACGGTAAGGGAGATGAGAAAAATAAAAGGATGAAGATTAGACAGATGAGGAAATTAGATGGTTGATAAGATAGGCAGATGATGATGGTGGTAAGGGTGGTGGTATACCACTCTGTACAAAGGAGATAAGGATGGATGGTAAGATATGGTGGTAAGCTGTACTATAAGTGCAGGCTACCCAACAAGACTGTTTTCAGTAATACATAATTTATGTTTAGGCCAAATAAAATCAACTGCAAGTTTCAAGTCCCCACCCTCATCAAAACAATCATTTTTCCATGGAAAATAAAAATAATGATGATATGAAAGATTGTCAAAGTTCATTTTATTTCTTCATTTAAAAAAAACAATTTTTATTGTTTACCAGCCTGCTTGCCACAAGTATGTTGGATACCCTCATCAAAACATAATTTCAATTCTTGTACCTGAAACTAATAATTAATTTTATTTGACCTTAAATCATGTATTCTAATTTATATTTTTTTTATGCAGGTCCATCCTCATCAAGGAGAAGGGTCTGCATCTAAAGATATGAAAGGATTATCTGGGGGTGAAAGGTCATTTTCTACCGTGTGCTTCATCATGGCGTTGTGGGAGTCGATGGAATCACCATTTAGAGCATTAGATGAGTTTGATGTATTTATGGTAAGATCACTTTTTTCTTGAATTATGGCATCTTTTAAAAAAAATTTAGATGAGTTTTTGTTGTTCTTAGAAAGATAAAATAATGGTTATAGGTCCCAAGTCTTCCGCAAATTGTGGGATTCTCCTGGAAATTTGGAACGGCCTCACGCAATCAAGCAAGAATCTCCCCGAAAAATAACTCATCTCCCTAAATTTTTCAAAATTATAAAAATAAATGGAGAAAAAAAGAAAATTATATTAAAATTTAAGTATGAGAGTGCCATTTTCGGCCATCTACAGATGCCATAATTATAAATTTTCGTACCTCAGCCCCACTGCAGATCTCCTTGGAATTGAATTCTTATTACATGGGACCCCTGCAGTTGTCTAATAAAACTTGTTTGTGGACAGAGGTTTTTATTTATTGTTGTAAATGTTATTTTTTTACATTTGATTAGCCAAAGGTTTTCCTATCTGTTTTTTCAGGACATGGTAAACCGAAAGATTAGTATGGACCTGATGTTGAAAGTTGCCAAAGAACAGAAGATGAGACAGTTCATCTTCCTCACTCCTCTTGACATGAGGTAAGTTGGTTTCCCAAAATATTTTAAAGACAAATTAGGCCAAAATATAGCATTGTGTTTTGAATGTTTCTGATATGCCTAAAAAATACAGTATTAAGTTCTGTCCAGGCAAAAAAAACTGCTGCATGCCCATATACTGTATAGTCATGAAATGCCTATATATGGTCATGATGTGATGTCATCATGACCGTATTTACTCATGTCTCATGTTTTTGTCAAATAAAATGCAATAGTCTAGACAAGGCTTTACATATTATTATTGAGGAGGCAAAAGTGTTGTAAAATTTAGCATATGGTAGGCAGTAATGCCTCTCCTTGTCAATGGGACGTCATTCATCTCAACTCTGAATCGGAATGTGTCAATTTGTGTGTCAACACACCAAACTATATCAAGCACAAGAGAAAGATCGAGCAGCTAGAAAAAATGTGGTTTTTTTTTTTGTAAATTGCAATTTGTATGCTGATAACTTATTACAGCACTAGCAATTGATATACAGTATTAGAATTCTATATTTAAAGTTTATTAGCTTATAGTGTATATTTGATGTTGCCTTCTTATTATTTTATTTTAATCCACATTGGCCAAAAATGCAAAATTTTGAAAATGCAATACATGTAGCAATATATGATGTTACAAATATAGACATTAAATGTAATATTATTTTATCATTCATAGTAAAATCAAAGCCAACCCACTTGTACGGATTTCACGCTTGAATGACCCGGAGAGGAATCAGAATGCCTTGCCCTTTCAACCAGAAGAGGATGAGTAATAGGTCACAACACAAACCTTGTAAATATGTAATGTTTGTTGATGTGTGCTATTAAACTTTTTGTATGCCCACCTTGAACTTTTGTAGATAAAATAGTATGATCAGAAACTTTGAAATCCCATCGTTTAAATACAATTGTTATAGTACGATCAATCTTTTAGAAGCAATGGCCATTTAAAACAACTTCAAATTTGTTATTGTGATTTCTGCAAGGCACTTGGTAGCACTTTTATGTGGGAAATGAGCCAATATATGGTGTAGAATTAATTCCAGCCAATCACAGAAGCAATAGTTATTGGTTTTTCTAGATATGTAACTGTTTTTTTATGGTCATCTTTGAATAGAAAAATAAGAGGTCTTCTTTTATTTTTAAAAAGACCCAGACAATAATTTTTTCCCCTTGAATATGACAATCGTATATAAAAACGGCTGAAAAAATAGAACATTATTATAATTTTTTTTTTATGGTTATCTGCACTGAATGTGACTGGCTACAAGTGTTTCATATTTCCAAAAACTGTTGCACAACAAAACCTACTCTAGCCAATCATTTACTGAGTGGGAGACAGCATAAACAAAAATCTGCATGATGTTTCTTGGCCCTGTTATGTGCTGTTGTCCCCGCTGTCAGCAAATAGGCCTTAATTTTATAGTATTATTTGCTATTAGCATGTATATAATTTTTAGCTATATAATGAATGTTCTACAAATTTAGTATATTACAGTATTATTTAGATGAATAAGTAATTAGATAATAATTGTTTTGTTTATTTCTTTGTACTGTTTTATAGTAAATACAAAGCTCTCAGCTATGCTGTCTTTGTATATCATGAATAAAAAAATAAATAAATATAAAAAAAAGATACGAGCATTCCTAAGCTCCGCCCACACTGTCAAATTTATGCGAAATCTGTGATTTACCCATAGTGTATGACATGATCATGGCCATATATGTGTCGTATGACATCGTGCCCATATATGGGCAACAGAGCTTAAAATTTATCATTAAGGTTAATTAAAAATATATCCATTTGTCTTGTTAATTAGACCTACTACAAAAATAATTCTTGATTGCAGCCAGTTTGGGTGGTTCTGTAAGGTTTATGAAGATTACACGATGTGAAGGTGCTTCTATGTAATAATTTAATCTATGTTGTTTGTAATGTACAAGATGTTTGTTTATTTAGATGGCTGAATTGCCCTTTAAATTATCATCATAACAATAAGAAAAGATGTCCATAAAGTCAAAGAAAATATCAGTTTCAAATGCTTCAGTGCTTTTATATTCAACTGTCACTACTAAAATTCAAACATCAAGCAAATACCTAAATATTAATATTATTTAGCAATTATTATAGTCATGATCTATACACTAGACGAGAATTAGTGCATAGATACATATCACGTGCTAAACACAATGAAGTGCATAATATACAATATGTGTAATCTAGGTAAGCAGCAGTCTCATTTTGACATCTAAATATATTTTGTGATTCTAAAAATTTCCTGTGCATTTTTGACGTATTTCAACTCATGTAGTAAAATTCATGATAAATCAGTACACTATTATATTTTTCACAAACTAGAAAACGTGGTTTTATGGTCTTTCACACCCTGTCTTCACGAAATTTGAATTGCTTGTATACTGTCCTGTGACATCACTTGACATTTTTAAGTGTACTATGCATTATTAATTTGAATTCAACTCATTTAATGTACTTTATTATTATACATGTCACATTCTGTGACCTATGACATCACTTGACCTATTGAAATTGATATTTAATAAAGGTTTTTAAGTGTACCATGCTTTATTAAATTTTGTATTCAACTCATTTAATGTTCTGTGGTATTAAAATTTCCTTGAAATGATGAGCTCACTAGTTAACACATTAAAATATTATTACCATCAAATCAAATTACAGAGTGAAAAAATTCTGTGTATCTATAACCATGTTGTAGGTACGCAGCTCTACTTTAGTCATACTGCTGTCAGTGGTGGATCTAGGAATTCGAAATAGAAGGGGGTGAGCCTAGGAAGGGACAAATAGAGGAAAGAAAATTTATGATTTGGGCACCTAGATGGCCAGAAATGGCACTCTCAGACCTAAGTTGAATTATAATTTCCTTTTTTATCTCCATTA
Organism: Anneissia japonica; assembly: GCF_011630105.1. Classification (NCBI taxonomy): domain Eukaryota; kingdom Metazoa; phylum Echinodermata; class Crinoidea; order Comatulida; family Comatulidae; genus Anneissia; species Anneissia japonica. The sequence continues at coordinate 363,982 of NW_022687603.1, read as the reverse complement.
TTTTAAAATTTTCAAAAATGTGGGGTAGGAGGAGGGGTGTTCGGGTGGGCAGCGGCTCGGCACCTCCCTGAACCCGCCACCAGCTGTTCGCACTGAAGTTTAAATACACAGTATATTTTAAGGCTCTGTCCACACTTTTTTTTTTTAGAAAAAAACTGTTGTATGCCCATACAGTGTATATAGTCATGATGTGCCTATATATGGTCATGATGTGATGTCATGACCACACTAATAGGCATTTCACATGTTTTCGTCAAATAAAATTTGATATTCTGGGCTTCGCAATAGACATTCCTGCCCGACAACAGCCTGACTGTTCTTTCCTCCTTTAGTTAAACTTACAGCACAAATTTTGTGATGCATGGTAATTAGGGGCACGCCTATTAGCTGTCTCTTATACACATCTAGATGTGTATAAGAGACCCATACAGTGTATATAGTCATGATGTGCCTATATATGGTCATGATGTGATGTCATGACCACACTAATAGGCATTTCACATGTTTTCGTCAAATAAAATATTCAAAAATTCTGGAATGGCCCCTGATTTGACCTGGGAAAATGTTATGCAGTCTCTCTGAATATAAATGTCCAATCCAAACATTTTAGAATTGTCATAGTAAGAAGAAAGAAATGATATCTCAAATGAGCTGAACCCACGACCCTGCGATTTGAAGGAAAGCGATTAAGCGACCATGCTCCACTGGATGCTTTCTAACTCAATGTTTTGTTATCTATCGGTGGGATACCATTCATTCATTCTTTGTCACTTTTCTCACCATTAATATCAACTCTGTTTTTGTTCTTTTCCCCGTCATGCATCCTGTCACAAATTCCGTGGTCGTCGTTTTCATTATCGTTCCTTATTCATGTATATCATTATTTTCATTATCAATTTGCACTTCGGTATTGTCAGTTTTATTTCCTGTTTCAGATTCTTTGACCTGTACTTTAGTCTCTTGTGGCCCATTCTCCTCACGTTCTTCATCAGTATCGTCTTTCTGTTTTACTGTCACACTCTCCTCTTCACTACTGCTTGTTTCTTCCTCTTCATGCTCATTATTCTCCATATCATCTTCATCTACTTGGATATTTTCATTTGTTTCCTCGTCCGCTATATCGCCCTCTTCGTTGGCGTCCTTACTAGCCTCATCACTCCTAGATTCGCTATCTTTTATTGCCTCTTTATCATGTACCTTTAAATCATTTTCATCTGGTATACCCTCCTCTTCACTGCTAGTTGCTTTGTCTTTTTCCCCTCCGTCATCGTCGTTTACCTTGTCTTCATCTTCATCATTTTCATTTATCTCATCATTGGCTGTGCCTCCTTTTTTGGTTTCCTCACAATCCTCATCGCTGTTGCTTGGCTTTTCTTCTTTTATTTCGTCGTCTTCATCTTTGTCCATATCTTCATCTACCTTGATATTGTTTCTATTTGTCTCCCCATCATCTGCATTCTCCTCTTTTACTTCATCTTTCTCCTTTTCACTGCTGCTGGGTTTTTTCTCTTCCACTTCGTTCTCTTTATCATTCTTTTCCGAATCGTCTTCATCTACTTTAATATTATTTTCATTTGTCTCGCCTATATCTTCTTTTACTTCCTCTTCATTATCTTCCTTTTCTGTGTCGTCGTCATCCACATCATTTGGATTTGTCTCAACGGCTAAACCCCGCTCTTTTTCCTCCTCGCTTTCCTCACTACTGCATAATTTCCTTTCTACATGTGCATTTTCTTTAGGCTTTTCTTCGTCTTCCACGATATTATTTGTATTTGTATCGTTGCCTTTACTGTCCTCTGCTTTGACTGTAGCACTCTCTACGCCTTCCTTTTCTTCCTCGTTTTCTTCACTGCTACTACTAGAAGTTTTACTGCTGTCAATGCTCCTAGAAGAAGTACTACTGCTGCTTGACTTTCTTTCAATTTTAGCTTCTTCACCCTCATCTTCATTCTCGTTGTCATTCTTTTCTTTGTTATCAACTGTACTTTCGGTTTCTGTTCGATTTCCGTGGCGATCTTGATCATCATCCACATAATAATTTCGTATTATAACATCTGTATTCTTTTCTTCATTGACATCTGTTTCCTTTATACTTTCACACTCCTCATCTTTATGTTCTTCATCAACGTTTCCGACATCATTTTCGACCATGCTATTATCTTCTACGTTTGCCTGTTTTTGTTCGTCGTCCTGTTCTTTTGCTTGTTCGAAGTCCGGCAGTGTGAGTATTGTGGCAACTTGTGACGTATCCATGATGGCTGATGACGACTCGACAAATTCGTCAAAGCTGCTACCTGAAGACCTGCTTATTTGCAGTGGCAGATCCTCGTCGTATGACCCTATAGAAAAAAATTACAGTAGAGTACATAATATTTTGTTTTGTGTGTTATACCTTAAATAAATAAATAAATAAAAAATATTAGAAATGTGATTAGCCAAAATAGTATAGACTTAATAGTAGACCTAAAGATATATCAGTAATACTAGTATCATGCTTTCAAGTTCATATTTCTTGACACTGTACCTGACGGTCGAAGGTCATGCGGTGATACAATTGGCTCAACATCTAGTTCTTCTGTAAAGTATATCAAGGGTGCAGGTTCTTTTTCCATAAAAACATAGTGTTCACTTTCTGGTGTTGGTGACGCAGCTTGTTGCAGCTTCGATTTGTCTAATTGTGGGTCCCATTCCAGATCCTAAACAATATTGCAATCACATTAAGATGGTAATTTGTGTTAAAATTTGGGGAAAGCTTTTAAAGTTCAATAAAAAGTACATTACATTTCTTATTTAAACGCCATGCTATTTTAGTGTCAGTGGAAATTACTTGAGCGTCAATTATAGAAATACTGAACAATTAGAACAGGGTGAGAAATACGCACAAGTTTCACGAACAGTGAAATTTGGTAAATTAAAAAACCTTTAAATAAGCAACGAGTGATACTTTTTAAGGCTTTTTAGATCGGTTTGGGTGGCAGATTTAATGCAGGAACGGTATTATTACTGTAATTAGGGGCGCGCCTATTAGTTGATCATGCCTAGTTCTATGTCTTATACTTAGCCAATCAGTTGCTTAAATATTCAATACGAAGTAATCAACTCAAATAATGAATTGTATTTTAGCTCAACTTTACGAAGAATTAAAGGGGACCTTAAGGTGCATTCACGAAGAATCCGAATTTTCGGATCGGAAAGCCTACCGAAGCGATCAGGAATTCGGATCAGTGTAAAAGAATAGGGACGATGGCGTTCAGCGCTTCGGAAACGCGGTCAGACTTCAACTTCGGATCCGATGTAAATGTTTCTTTATCTGAGATAGGCCTACGTTTAATATCATTATACTTAGACCTACAGTAATTGAAAAGAGTGTTGACAAAGATATGGATTTATCCATCCTGGAGATGTGGTTCGTGTACGTAATTTATACACTCATCTATGTTTGTACAGGCCCCCATAAGTTTATATGTCTTAAGCATATTACTATCATCACATGAGTAGGCCTACTTACTTCTCTGAATGAGTCCCTGTAATTCAATGTATCGGATCCATTTGCGAGTTCGTCTATCGCATTTACTTCTGCCGGCACACCTCCTGTCCTCTTCAGTACCAGATCACTTAGTTCATATCCATCTGAAGGAGAATCAAGTGAAAATCGATATAACGACTTCTTTCTCACTATTATCGTATTATTTTTGATATGTTTTAATAGCATTATTTTTTACTGTGATTATATATATTATAAATGATATAGGTGTATATATATATATATATATATGTGTGTGTGTGTGTGTGTGTGTGTGTGTGTGTGTGTGTGTGTG